>NC_089585.1:102203038-102453458 GCF_019320115.1 Miscanthus floridulus
CTGGTACTTTGGAGTGCGTCTCTGGACCGCTAGCCGACCCCTATCGAATGGGGCATGGGCCTCCACTCGGACTTACCCGATAACAGCTCACCGGAAGTGTCACCGCTTGCGCTCACCGAGGGTAGCCTGGCATATTCCACCCCTCCTTCCAAATGAAAAGGATGCGTGAGGGTCGCACAAAAAGCCAGGAGAACTCCTGATCGCCCTCTCGCTCCGTGCAGAGGCTCAGGGGCTCTTCCTACAACCAAGCCGAGACCCAGCGACCCAGGCTCGCACTCGAGGGCTCGGCAAACAACCCCTCCTTCCGAACGAAAAGGATGCGTGAGGGTCGCACAAAAAGCCAGGGGAACTCCTGATCGCCCTCTCGCTCCGTGCAGAGGCTCAGGGGCTCTTCCTGCAACCAGGTCGAGACCCAGCGACCCAGGCTCGCACTCGAGGGCTCGGCAAACAACCCCTCCTTCTGAATGAAAAGGATGCGCGAGGGTTGCACAAAAAGCCAGGGGAACTCCTGATCGCCCTTTCGCTCTGTGTAGAGGCTCGGGGGCTCTTCCTGCAACCAAGCCGAGACCCAGCGACTCAGGCTCGCACTCGAGGGCTTGGCAAACAACCCCTCCTTCCGAACGAAAAGGATGCGCGAGGGTCGCACAAGAAGCCAGGGGAACTCCTGATCGCCCTCTCGCTCCATGCAGAGGCTCGGGGGCTCTTCCTACAACTAGGTCGAAGACAAGCAACCCGAACTCGCGGGGCAAAACGCGATAAAAGGAACCGAGCCTGTTACGGTCTAGGGGTTCAAAGGCTGGACCCCCGAGGGTTTCGACAGCCGCCCCAGGACAAACAGAGTCAAGGATGACTATGGGTGAGCTCGTACATGGCCGAGGCCCAAGCAAGCAAATGCTTGGGATGCCCTAAGTCATGTCCGAGACCGGAAGGGAAGTCTCTGAATGGGATCCCACCGTAGAGAGGCACCGAGCCCCTGGGGCCAATCGAACAGCCCTGGGACCCACTAGAGAAGCCCTCTGGTACTTTTGGAGTGCGTCTCTGGACCACTAGCCGACCCCTATCGAATAGGGCATGGGCCTCCACTCGGACTTACCTGATAACAGCTCACCAGAGGTGTCACCCCTCGCGCCCACCGAGGGTAGCCTGGCATACTCCACCTCTCCTTCCGAACGAAAAGGATGCGCGAGGGCCGCACAAAAAAGATAGGGAAACCACTGATCGCCCTCCTGCTCGGAGCAGAGGCTCGAGGGCTCTTCCTGCAACCAAGCCGAGACCCAGTGACCTAGGCTCGCACTCGAGGGCTCGGCAAACAACCCCTCCTTCTGAACGAAAAGGATGCGCGAGGGTCACACAAAAAGCCAGGGGAACTCCTGATCGCCCTCTCGCTTCGTGCAGAGGCTCAGGGGCTCTTCCTGCAACCAAGCCAAGACCCAGCGACCCAGGCTCGCACTCGTGGGCTCGGCAAATGCGATAAAACCCCTCGCTCAATATGAGAAAAGCCCCTAGAGGAATAAATCCACTCCTCTAGGGCCTCAGGGGCTACACCCGGCGGGTGCGCTCGCGTGCACCCACCGAAGCCTCGAGTACAAAACACCATCCCGCCAGGAGCTACCGTGAGCCGAGTCTCGTCAAAACCTCAGGGAGAGCGCCCACACTCTCCCTGAGGCTCGGGGGCTACTGTCGGGTACCGTAAAAGGGGGTCCCCTAAGCAAGAACCGAAAAAATCGCTTAGACCCTGTAAAAATCGAAGCCAAGAGACAACTACTGGCTAACCCCCACCTTGTCCGAGGCTCGGCTGGACCGTCCGGCCCACCTCAAACCGATTCTCCGTCTCGCTCGAGGCTCCGCACATAAGGCCTCGGGCGAAGTACCGATTCTCCATCTCACTTGAGGCTGGCTCAGCAACAACCCCGTCGCCTCCACCTTGACCAATTTCCCTGACATAACGTCACGTCCAACTAGCGCGCCCAACCACTCCCACGACGTCAGCCGAATGACGGCTCGATATAGCGGAGTGACCGACGAGACGTGAGTCACATCGACACCATGCCGTCCGGGACAGGACGGGGCAGGGGTTACCGGCCGCTGTGCTCGGCACTGTGCCCACGACTAACACTCGTACTGTACTGTGCTACCAAACCCCTGCTCCGAGGACAGCGCGGTGTGGGGAGTCAAGTCCGGGTACCTATAGCCTCGGAATCAGTGTATAGGACCAACTGCTCCCTTCGAGCCTCGGTCATCCGATTCGAGGTCTCGGCAGCCTCGGGATTCGCACCCGTCAAGCCCCCCACGTTGGTTCGGCCTCTGCACCAACTAGGCCTCGGCTCTCTACGTTGTCAACATACATCGACCGACACGTTGTCCACCACGTGTGCCATGCCCTGCGTCAAGCTATCACTGGAGCTCCCACGTCGCACAGGATCGGGCGTGACTGGCGCGTCGCTCCAGTGCATCAAGGACAAGACCGCTCCATCGACCATGCCGCCACAGTGACAAGCTACAGGGCTCGGACACACCATCTCCGCTCACAAAACGCCGCATGACGAACACATGTATCGCCCCTGTCCCCCCTTCAACTATAAAAGGGAGTGACCGGGGTCGTTTCCAGAGGGGGGAGGACAGACTCACGAATGCGCACACGCTCAGACGGTCACAGACAGAAGGTAGACTCAGACGCTCACGAACAACGCAACGCTCTGTAACACATACTCCTCCTCACTACAAGAGATCAACATCTCAAGCAACCCACGCCACTACGCAGAGACCTGGGATTAGCTCCCTCTCTCGCCCTGCTTGTAACCCCCTACTACGAGCACCTCAGTGCAAGGAATACAAGATCGCTCTTTCAAACTGGACGTAGGGCACCTATTGCCTGAACCAGTATAAACCTTGTGTTTCTTTGCATCACCATCCAGAATTAGGGGCACGCAGTATATTTTCACTAGTTGGTTGAGGACCCCCCGGGTCCGAAACACCGACAATACTCTTGCAACATATGTGTAAAATATATAAAAACATCTAGATCAAAACGCTTGCAACATACGTCTGAAACAGATGAAACATTTTGAACAAATACTTGAAACATTCATCTGAAACACTTGCAACGTATGCAACATGTGCAACATCTCGATCTACTTTTGCAACATCCGTTTGAAACACTTGCAACATACTTCTGAAACACTTCAAATATATGCTTGCAACATGCACTTTCAGCGTAACGCAACATCTCCTTGATGCTTCGGAGAATGAAGGCTCGTCGACGTGTGGAGTTCATCGGAGGTAGCTGCCCGACGACGCTTGTAGGCGGTTGCGCGACGCGGCAAGGTGGCAGCGCCCGCATGACTGGGAGAGGGAGCCACTCGTGCTCACCTTGTCGCGCTGGTACGCCCATGAATAGGGCCGTCGGCACCATTGCGCCGCCATGTTGAGGGCCGCTTAGGGCTCCGCATTGTGGCCCGCTCGTGCTGAGACCTCGCCGAGGCCGCTGCGCTGCCGCGTCAAGAAACTCGCCCGCACCGCGGCGAGAGAGATGGAGGACTAGCTAGCGTTGGAGGCACACGAGGCAAGCTGGCAGGGAGGCACGAGTGAGGAGCGGTGGCTTATATTTTCCAATGCACGCATGCAGCTAGAGAAAGGAGATGTGGCTGATATTCTAAGACACGCATGCGGACGGTACAGGTACAGGTACAGGCGCGGGCGGGTCAGGGTCAATCCGGTCGGACGTCCTCGGCTATTGTTATCAAAAATCAAATTCTAGTCCAACCATCTATCGAAGATTTTCACTATGCAAAAGCAACAATAATTATTATGAGAATAAAGTTCGAATACTCCTTATTTTCTTAACCAGAATCTAGATTTATATTCGCTATCTAAAATTTATGTTCTATGAGAATTAAGATCAAATTGGACTCTAATTTTGACTTTTGGAATAGATGGTGGACAGATCCATTAAAACCGTTTAAACCGTCAAAGGCTCCGAATCCGGATTACACGTTCGTTTCACAGATCACAACACTTCACAAGGAAAAACAGAGGTCTACGTGCACGCCCTCGAGTGAGCCCAAACCGCTCTACGCTACCCTTCACGATTTGCGCGAATCTGTTGGTGGTGCGCCAGAGCCCTCATCATCAGACACGTGGCATGTTCACGTGCCGGTAACGGCCACCTCCTCGCACTTCGGAGCCCGTGGACCTGGTCCAGCCGGGAAGCGTGTAACCCCTCCGCCTCTCCCCTCTCTCCACCGATGAAGGGAAAGCAGAAGCTTCTTTTCCCCTCCCTCCCAGAGAGGCATCAAAATTCTCCGCTAGGAAAAGTCTTCAAAATTCTTCGCTTAGGAAAAAAAAAACTAGATTCGGAGCAATCCATCATTTGTTTACTCCTCGATCGAGAGCCCCATTCGTTAGGGGTTAGGGTCGTAGCGGAATCACACCCGGGTTGGGGCTTGCGGAGAAGGGAATGTCGGCAACCATCGACCGTCTCGCGACGCCGAGTGAGTGCCAAAATGCGTTTGCTTCAACTACATGTTCTTGAATCTTGATAATTCCCTTACGCCTTGTGTTTTCTTGTTTCTTCGATGTTGGGGTTGGAGAGTGGGGGGCGTCTCGCTACTTTGGTTCATCAGTTCAGTTGTAACTCCGCTTTTAGTGGGTATAAAGATTTCGTTCTGTTGGGTTAATATTGACAGTTAACTGCTGAGAACCTGATAATTGATTGACGAACTCAAAATAACAAACGTGTCCTTCAAAATTCAGTACTTTGGTTAAAAAAGATGAGAATATTTCTTCTAGATTGATGCCCGCGGGAGGGGGCATTGAGTTTCAACCTTAACAGTCTGGTGACTGGTGCGTATGAATGACTTGTAGTTGTAAGTACCAAATTTTGTTCTTTGTGAAGCATGGCAATTTGCTAATTTGCCTACTGATTGTTATGACTGCTATACTGATTTCTGATTTCGATTTGGTTGAGACACGGAATGCTGAAATAGTTTTGGGTGCAGGTCATGAAGGTCATGCACACAGTGACGAAAAGAGAGAGTGCAATTCCGATGAAGAGAACTCAGAAGGAGAAAGAAAGCCCAAAAAGGGCTCTTTCAAGAAGAGAGCAGCTACTACAGGGTATAAGTTTAGGCATTCCTTAGGGAGAAAGAGTAAAACGAAGAATGATAACCATGTAGCCTCAATAGAAGACATCAGAGATGTTCAAGAGCTGGAGATTGTTGAAAGTTTCCGCCAGTGTTTACTTGATGAGGGCCTGTTGCCAGAACATCACGATGATTATCACACGATGTTGAGGTATTGCTTCATCGCATTTGCTCATCTTAAGTTTCTTGGTTCTTCTCTTCTGTCAGGTTTTTGCCTCCTGCACAATATTTTTTATATGAAAAAAATCTCATGAATAGAAATTCGCCTCCTTATTTGGTTTTACTTTTTTTTTTCTATGCCTTTTACGTGTAGGTTCTTGAAAGCCAGGAAATTTAATATTGACAAAGCAAAGCATATGTGGTCAGAGATGCTTAGATGGAGGAAGGAATTTGGTGCTGACAATATAGAGGTAAAGCTAATTATCTAATATACCATGATGTATGCAGTGTAATTATTTCATTTTGTTTAATTTTAAAAGTCTAATCTGATCCTTTAGGAATTTGACTACACTGAATTGGATGAAGTTGTGAAGTACTATCCGCAGTTTTATCATGGTGTGGACAAAGAGGGAAGGCCTGTTTACATAGAACTAATTGGGAAAGTTGATACCAACAAACTAGTGCAAATCACAACTATTGACCGCTATGTAAAATATCATGTCAAGGAGTTTGAGAGATGTCTCCAGATGAGGTTTCCAGCTTGTTCTATTGCTGCGAAAAGGCACATAGACTCATCTACTACGATATTGGATGTGAAAGGCGTGGTATGTGATTTTTATTTACAACATTTCCCTCAACAAACTTTATTTTAGGGGGTTAGAGTAGCAATGAACTTTTTTTTTGTAAGTCAAGGGCCTAAAGAACTTCTCGAAAGATGCAAGAGAGCTAATTATGCGGTTGCAGAAGATCAACAATGACAACTATCCAGAAGTATGTTATTCCGAACTTCAGTACTAGTTTTTTTACTATCCCGTCACTTCCCTGCCTCCCTGGTTATCTCTTCTACCTAATGTACATGGTTCCTTTTCAATTATTGCTGCTCATGAATTCACCATTTTTGTCTGGGCCTATACAGGGAAGTAATTTTCTAATGCATTATGAATGATCTTGCAGACCTTATACCAACTTTACATCATAAATGCTGGCCAAGGCTTCAGGATGTTATGGGGTACAATAAAATCATTTCTTGATCCAGAAACTGCTTCAAAAATTCATGTATGGTTGCTACTGTTTATTGCTACGGTCTTATCTTACTATTCATGTGTAGTCTTTGGTTTATATATACTGATTCTCACCAATGTTTTCCACATCAAGGTCCTCGGAAACAAGTACCAAACTAAATTACTTGAAATAATTGATGGCAGGTTAGGATCTCAAATCCTGTTAACTGGTTTTCTGTTTGGAATTTGGATTCCATCCTAATGTTTTTCAATTCCATGTTTTCAGTGAACTCCCAGAATTTCTTGGTGGCAAGTGCAGGTGTGAAGAGTATGGAGGTTGTCCGAAATCAGATAAAGGCCCTTGGAAGGATCCTGAAATTGTCAAGGTATTTTCCTAGTGCTGTCCTCATCATTCTGACTAGTTGTCCTGTTTTATAATACTGAAATAAAAGGCTTCAATTCCCAGAGGGTTATCAATGGTGAGGCAAACTATGGTCGGCAAGTTCTTGCTGTATCAAGCATAAATCAGAAGGAAGTTGGTTGTACTGAACACTCAACTGTAAGCCTGCTTTACATGGACGTTACTTGGAACATCTTTTTTGAGATTTCCATTATTTACCTTATAAATCTTTCCCCCTTAGGAGCAGGAAAAAGGCAATGATGCCTCTGCCGAATCTATTTCTGAGGTGGAAGATGTTTCTTCTCCAACAGCTTTAGTGGATCCCATAAGCCCTAATTTGACCCATGTGGATGAGGCAAGTATCCTTTTACTCTTTGAGCATCTGCAGAGTCAATGATAAGTATGCTATCCTACAGGTTTTATGACTTCAAATGATTCAGTTGCATATGTAAATGTGCTTTTTGGGTTACTGCTTCTTAATGGTTGAACTCTTTATAATCTTTTTAATTGATCAATGTGATGATCGATAGATGTTTTGCTGTTTACAGTCAAAATTTCCAGGACATGCTTCCTCATCTGATGCCCCTCCCATTACAGGGGATAGCATCCCTGCTGTTGACAAGGTCGTGGATGCATGCTCCAATCCAAGAAACAGCTCGACGCCTTCCAGCTCAGGTCTTTATGTAATCATGTCATTCATAGACTAGACTCCTATTGAGAAGTTCCTGTGATTTGTGACCAACTGCATTGAGACTAACTAGATGCAATACTACACGTGCTGAACAGTTTAAATCTCAAATAGTGGTGCATATTGGGCAATTTCGACTGGTTTTAAGATTATTATTAGGATGAGCTACTAAGTTAGCTTGTGAGTTACATTGACTGATTCTTTATGCATGCTTCATCAGGTTCTTTCTCCTTGAGAAATATACCGGCAACATTGGGAGGACTTAAAACTCGAATTGTCGCGTGGTCAACAGTCTTAGTCCTGAGGTTGTTGGCATTCCTCCTGTTATGTCCTGAGCATAGTGACCAAAAGGCTCTCAAACCAGGCCATCACATGTGACCACTATAGTGCTGACTTCCGTCAAGGATATACGGGAAATGGCACCCTTACATCTGTATTGACACGGCTTGGTGAATTGGAGGAGAAGATACAGACACTTGAAGCAAAGCCACCCCAAGTGCCATTTGAAAAGGAGGAATTGTTACATACTTCCGTTTACCGCGTGGATGTGTTGGAAGCTGAACTAATTTCTATGAAGAAGGTACTCTTGTTTTCTTAAAGAAAAAAAAGTAGCTGTAAGCTGATTACCAGGTTGACCCTAGTTTGGTATCTTAAAATTTAAGTATATGTTGTAGCTTCATTGTGAGGTAATCATATTTTTCTCAGCCATGTTAGTTACATCCAAGAATTTGGCTGTTCACCAAATTTCTTGATAATTTTGTTGTATCAGAACCAGACGTGAAATCCTAGATTGATACATGGAGTTCATGAAACAATTAATAGAAAATGCTACTTTTCCTGTACTGACATTTGTTTCTCTCGTGAGCAGGTCTTGTATGAGACATTGATTCGGCAGGATGAGCTGTTTGCATATATTGACCAACAACAGACAGCCAAATTTTGTGTAAGTAACGTCCGTTCGTATAGTTTGCCTTTTCCTTTCAAGAGCATACCATTTTAATGCTTCCCTCTTCTAGTCAATGGTACCAAGTACGCAATCTCATATTTGTCCATCCATCATTTGCAGCGGCAGAAGTTCTGCTTCTAAGGGCATGTTTGGAGGGGCTCCGGCAGCCCTGGCTCTGAGCACTGTAACAGAGTATTGTGGCGGAGCCGCCGGACCCTTAGAACACTGGCTCCTCCGGCTCCTCCGCTTTGCAGTTGTATTTTGCCGAAGCCTGAGCCGGCCAGCTCCGTGTTACAGTGCAGCACAATGCTGTACAGTGTGCCTGTGCAGGGAGCTGGAGCCGTCGAGAGCGGGTGCCAAACAGCCTCGAAGTACTGGAGTACCTGCCACCTATTTTCTTCTCTTTGGAGATGGCATGCTGCTATTGTGGATGCAGTATACTTGCAAATATCTTGGTATTTTTTTTTCAAATATCTTCGTATTTTGTTGCAGTGTAAAGAATTACAGTTTTTAGAAATAGATAGGATTGACGAGCAGGGTAGCTTCTCTTGAGATCTTGTTTCAGTGAAAAAAGAGAAAAGTTTGATACCTTCTGCGCATTTTCAAGCAGATGCAGGCGTAATGTTTCCCAGTACTTAGTGCAAGGCTCGAGCGGTCTGTAAGACTGTGGTACGTACTGGGTGTGTTTGGTTGGTGTATGGGGTTGGATCATATATTTTGGTTTGGTTGGTGGACAGGGCTGGATCGTATATTTTGGGGATGCAAGTTGAGTGGAACCGTATTTCAGAAGAGGTGTTTGGTGAGGTTGCACGAGCGAATGGAAGAAAAATAAAGATACTGTTTGGTTACCTCGAGAGCAAATACAATCTATCTAGCATGTGAACTGACGTGTGGATCCATCACCCCGTACAAGCACCGCTGACAGTTTTATATGGCTCCACTCATATAGGTTGAGCGCTTGGGGTTGGGATGGACGTGCCATTGTTTTACATGTGATGTGTGAAGAAGCATCCAAACAGAACCATTATCAATAGCCATGGGGTTGGGATGGATCTGTCATTGTTTTACATGTGATGTGTGAAGAAGTACAAGTCTGGGAGTCTACGAGGTACATGCCCTCGTGATTTGTGGAGCTTGCTCGGCACTCGGCACATGGGAAATGTGAGTGGCTAGGATGGCAGGCGCGTTTGGAAGCGCTTACCCAATCGCTACATGAGCCACTTCACAATGTCACCAACCAAACGACCTTCTAGGTAACAACTCTATGCGTGAAGGGCCTGTTTGCTTCTAACCCTGGTGAAGGTGCATGGGCAAGCCAGCTCCCTAGGCCGTCAATTTCCAGCGCCTTGGTTGGATCGACCTACCTAGGCGAGCACCCCTAGGCCACACCGTGAAGCAAACACGCCCTAAGTCTAGCAAAACGGCTGATTGGAGCTTGCTTCACCACGTCACCAACCAAACAACCTCTTAAGTAACAGCTCTATGTGTGAAGTTTCGCAAAACCCAGTTGGTTGGAGCTTGAACTGCAACTTAGGAGCTGAAAAATCAAGCTTCACCTAGCCCCCTCTCGCTCTTGTGGGTCCCGCCATCCTTGGGCATCGGAGGAGTTGAGGAACCATAGTGGCCTCGTCTTCCCTATGCGCTACCCCTGACACCGCTGCTTCGCTAGTAGGTGAGGGGCTGGCGCTAGTGGAGGATGGCCGGTGCCAATGGAGGAGTTCAACGCTATTGGAGGAGGGTCTGTGTGGGGATTAGGGGCGGCGATAGGTGAGAGAGATGCAGGAGGATTGGGGTGGTGTCGGGCGAGAGAGACGCAGGGGAGGTGAGAGAGATCTGTGAGGAGGTGAGAGGAATAAAAGAGTGAGCCCAATGATAAGTGAATTCATGTATGAAGTTGGCCTAATAAGAAGTTATTTTGGCAAACATTCCTCTAACAAGTGAAGCTGGAGCCAAAGATAAAAATGCTCCACCAAAGAAGCTGGAACTAGAGCCATTTTAGGCCTTATTTGGTGCATCTCTCCTCCACCAGGTTCAGGAGTTATTTGAAGATGTTTTGTGCCAAATGGGGTAGCATGAAAGAACTCCACCGGAGGAGCTCATGAAAACACGCTCTCACAAGGGGTGGATTGGAAATGGAGCTGAAATACTAGCTTCTCCTAGCCTGCCACTTGCACTGTGGGACCCCAGCACGTGTCGGAGGTTGAATTTACCCTTGGCAGGGATGAAGGCACGATCACCGGGTTAAACATGGAGATGTAGGACTAGGGTGTGGGCGCGAGCGAGGTCACTTGGACATGTGGCCACCAGGGCGTGAGCGGGGTCACAGGGCCACGTGGCTACCAGGGTGCGTAGCTGCTAGGGAAGAAAATAAGGAAGACCATGAAGGACAAGCGAATAAGAAAAAGAAATAGGAGAGGAGAAAAAAAGAGAGAAGGGCATTACGATCTATTCATTGTTTTTTATTACTTGCTAAGCGCTTTACCAAAGCTTCAGCTCCACCAATAGAGCTGCTTGTGGAGCTGAAACAATTTTTTTTGCTCCACCAGTGAAGTGCAACTGTGCCAAACGAGGCCTAGATCTTGCCGAAGCTCTACCAAATGAGCCTTTATTATATAATTTTCATCTCTAGTTGGCACCACCTGGGAAATACGGCTAGCGAGGCAATTGTCAGGGATAATTTGTTTCGGGTAGACAGTTCTTAGGCCATTGATATTCAGCGCCTAGGGTTGGATCTACTATGTGATTGAATGACAACATGATCATTTAGACTAATGTTGTTTGCAGTATATAATTTGTTTAGTTCAATGGATGCAAGGATGGATTGAACAAGACAACGTGAAGATCAAGTAATCAACACCTCAAGGAATGAAGAGGAGCTCTGTTGAAGACCTTTGAAGACTTGCAAGAAATCCAAGACATCAAGAAGAAGAAACCCAGATGAGAGACGCGAAGGAACAGAGCCAAACCGACTCTACACATTAGCCTGGATTTCTCTTGTGTGATGCCCTTGGCAGAGGCACCGAAGAATAGGGCCAGGGAGGACCCCGACGGTACGATCATTAATACTCACCTGAAAACTCCTGTGGTGTGGGGTTGGCCAGCACCGGAGCTTAGGCTCCATGCCAACATTTGGGGCGAAATTCTTTGCAGAAGGTTTTTGTAGGCTCTATATAAAAGGGGAGCTTTGCAGAAGTTATGCAAAAGGTTTAGAGGGGGCACTAGATTTCTCCGACGGTGCATCGGAGAAAAGTCACAAGAGGAAAGGAGTGCGAACGGTTGACAATCAGCTAGTCACAATGGCTAACTGACATGACAGGCACTGAATTTCTTCGTGACCTCACCGGACCTTCCTAGTGGGTGCTGTATGAAGACAGTACGAGGCTAGCGACTATATCTCAGGTGGAGGCTATATATCCCTCCTGGACATTTGATGGTTGTTGGAGCTAAGGAACACCTCTAATGAGTTGAGGCTCATTTAGTGCTCTAGACACAAAAAAGTTCTTAATGAATTATAGATGATTAGCATAGTGCTTAGGTTAGTTAGATCACCATATTGACACTTTCATCTAGGCTTAGGTTTAGTGTTTAGCGAGGTTTGTATACCTCTGGTCAGTCGGTGCTTGCGCATACCATTATTGTACACTAAGGGCTTGTAATCTTGCAAGATCACACCAACCATGTCTATGGTGTCGGCCGCCTAGCTTGTACAGGAGGGAACGAGACAACAACAGTTTGATATGGAAGATCGATAGTGAAGATGGTGGGGACGTGGTTTAGGAGAGGCCATCTCAGAGACCAACTTACGCATGGAGAAAGCCCGAGGGTTATCCTCGAAGTTACTCGCCTGGGAGCTTGGTCCTTGTGTAGGCAGCCTTGCGTGGGGCTCCAACGAGGACTAGAAGAAAGTTGAGCATAGCCGCATGCAGAGTGGTGAAGTGCGCACGAAGCTGGTGTGTGGCACTGGAGGAGAAAGATGGAGTGGATGGGGAGAGAGAGGCGAGGGAGTTTTTGTTTTTTGCAATTTACATCCATACCAGGCACAACAATGTAGGCATCAAGAGGCGACATGGCGGGCTTTGGACCTTTACTCAAGCGTGACACTGGATTAAGGATCTAAATACTCGCTTTTTTAGTTGGATAGATGACACACATATATATAAGAATCCATAAAAAGTTTAAAACTCCACCATGCATTTACTCTAGCTTTATGGCATAAGGAACCATTTGAAGTAGCACCAAGATGAAGTCAAAT
Organism: Miscanthus floridulus; assembly: GCF_019320115.1. Classification (NCBI taxonomy): domain Eukaryota; kingdom Viridiplantae; phylum Streptophyta; class Magnoliopsida; order Poales; family Poaceae; genus Miscanthus; species Miscanthus floridulus. The sequence continues at coordinate 102,215,626 of NC_089585.1, forward strand.
TACATACTCCCTCAGTCCCAAATTATCTGTCGCTTTTGGTTTTCGTGCCGCAAGTTTGACTTGATTTGTAAAAAATACGTGCAACATTTGTATCTTTAAATAAATTTATTAAAAAACTAGATTCAAAGATCTTTCCAATGATACAAATTATGTACTATAAATATTAATATTTTTTAATATATATTTTGTTAAAGTTATTTCTCAGAAAAGGAAAACGACAGATATTTTGGGACGTATGGAGTATTTATAAGCTCACTATGATAAAGCCAACCTCGGTCAAAATGTTATACTGCCTATAGTAGTACGTAGGTTTGAAAGTTTTGGTAATCGGAAGGTGCTCACATTAGCCTGGAAAACCATTCAATTGGTGTTGGCATTAATGAGACTCTTTGGTTTTGAAAAATTGGATCATTTGCATAGCAAGTTAGTCTTTTGCTACTCTTTTCAGTCTATGCGTTACTAGGAAATTAAGCAAGTTAAGAACCAAACTAATTAATTAGTAGTAGAGACAAGTTATGTTAGTCTTTTGCCATACTTCTTATTTTATCAAATACCTATTTCAGAGCGAAGGAATATATGACTTTACTTTTTACTCTAATCCTTGTCCCACAAACTTCAGGTTTGCTAATTGACTTATGACCACCCACCCTAATGGTTCCATCTCCTAGAGGCAACAGGTCGGACATTCTTTCTTGTTAACTTTGGAAACTAGTCGTTTGTTGTCATATAAGTATACAAGTTATGTTTTGTTGCTTCAAAATCTAGCCTGCCATCAAATGTGAGAGTTATCCCTCTAGAGTGAGCGTCGGTGGTTGTTTCAGTGAAGCGCGAGAGTACCAGATCCTCAGATTTCTCCGGTTTCCATCTCAAAAGTGTGGCGGGACACGCACACGCTGCTGCGAATTTCGCCTTATGTGTTGTAATGTTTAGCACGTCTTACTTTTTTTTCTCCTTCCTTCTGTTCATCTAGCCTTATCGATGCGCATTGACCTGTTACAGTAGACTGCTAGTACTGTACAAGTTTGTAAGCATTCTCTGGATCTTGTTTCCACTTACGCAAGTTATATTCCAACCGGACCCTGGCTCCCGTGGTACAGAAGCCAGTGGTATTGGTTCTGTACGAGGAAAAAGTGGACAAATAAAGCGTTTTGCATTTTACGCAAGCAAAGCAAAGCATCGTTTTGCTTCCGTATTGATGGAGACGTCTGGTACTGCGAACCATGAAAAATGAGCTCGTACCACTAGTTCGCTTGGTTGAAAGAAGCAACTTAGTTTTAATGGGCGGTTGGGAGTTTGTTTCAACTTGTGTGTGGTTACGGACACGAATAGAGTGCATTTGTATCCGGGCGTGGCTTCGGATCCTACCTGTCTGTTGCGCCCACCCTGCATGCCTAATGAGTTTGATCGCATGCTGCACCTGTCGCCGCCTGTCTCGCTTGTGCCGCATGCTGCTGCAACTGTGCGCCCGCCCGTCCACCCCCATATGGTCCTACACGTACGCACGCAAGCCCATGCATGCTGCTGTGGGTTTCGCTTCGTTCCGTACTGCGCGCCCGTGCATGCAGATGGGGATCACCCACTCCCGTGCCCCCGCATGCTGTTGTGCCCCTTTCTTCGCTTTTGTGCTACGTGCCCGTGGACGTGCACGTAGGTGGGGACCAAATCTACATTTACAACATCAGAACTACTTTCACAACATAAAGATAAAATGCATGCAACATTCAGATGAAACATATGAAACACAAATATGAAACGACGCATGAAACATACCGCGCCTACTAATGAAAACACTTGCAACCTGAAGCACTTGCTGTAACATATGTCTAAAAGAGGTGAAACATTTAAAACATACGGTTGTAACATATGTGTATAGCCACTGCAACATATTAAATATCCAGATAAAACACTTGCAACATACGTTTGAAATAGATGAAACATACACTTGCAACATACGTGTATAGTCATTGCAACATACAAAACATACAGATAAATATTTTACAACATACGTCTAAAATAAATGAAATATTTGAAACATACGCTTGCAACATACGTGTATAGCCAATACAACATATGCAATATCCAGATGAAACACATGCAACACCAGATAAAACATATATCTGGAACGTATGAAAACATATGGAGCTCGATGCCATGGAGTGACGGAAAAATTTGGACCAATACTCAGCTGCCAACGGTCAACCGTCACGGAAGCAACAAACGACGCATGCAGATGTGAGCCCGCACTCCTCTCACAAACAGGCAAGCGCCCTGGTCAGCCTTGCAACTGGCTAATCCAGTCGCAAGCAGCGTGCTGACAGCATGCGGCAGGGGCAGCTTGGCCTGGGCACAGACAACAGAGAGAGAAGAGCGGACGACAAGCAGTATTAGGCCTAGGTGCTAGGCAGCATGGGCAGGCGCGATAGGGAGGCCTACGGCCCTGGACGCGTGTGGCTAGGGGCCTTGCCGAGCGTGCGCAGCAGGGAGCCTCTCTTCGTGATCACACACATGCATGGTTCCCCACGTGTCGTATGCACCTTGAACTGCACCCCGAAGGAGTGGCCGCACATGCTTTCATGCGCTGCCTCGCAGAAAGGATGAGTGCGGGCCCACCTAACTGTAACTGCATGCCCCTCTGTATTTTCTTGGGCGTCACGCGTGCGGGGTTGGTCCGTCTGTTCGTCCGGACGCCCTCAATCAAGCATTACTGTTTGTATCATGTGGAGACGTGACTACGTGAGGCTGCACGTCTTAATCACTTTAGATATTACACCCTTCATTTCAAATTATAAGATATTTGGCTTTTCTGAATACATTTCTTTTGCTATGTATTTTGACATACACTGTATCTAAGTGCGTAGCAAAAGCTACGGACCTGTAAAAGACAAAACGTCTTATAATTTAGAATGGAATAATAATAATAATAATAATAATAATAATAATAATAATAATAATAATAATAATAATAATAATAATAATAATAATAATAATAATAATAATAATAATAATAATAATAATAATAATAATAATAATAATAATAATAATAATAATAATAATAATAATAATAATAATAATAATAATAATAATAATAATAATAATAATAATAATAATAATAATAATAATAATAATAATAATAATAATTCTCCGACACGTAATAAAACGGAGGCCTCCGAAAGCCTCTGCACGTGAGAGGAGACGTGGCACTGGATGAGCATGCGCGTTTTCCGTATATGACCAGAGGGCCTATAGGCGCTCATGCTTTGAGTATAATATATTTTAACAATATTAGACCAATACTACAACTTCCTAAAATACTTTGACTTTAAAAATGGGATGCAACAATTTTTCTAATTTTTAGAACCACTATAGTTCATTGATGATCCGTGCAACACAAGCTTAGGGATGGCAATACAAGCTTAGGAATGGCAACACAAGCTCTAATATCTTGAATCCTATAGATTGAAAGAAAACTATGAGTCAAATGTATAGATGGAGCATAGTAAAAGCACAAGTATTTGATGAGAGAGTGTGAAACTATGGAAACTTTTCATGAGGTTGAACCTTGTTAGAATTCCCCCCAAAATTTCTATAAAACTAGTTATTTCATATAAGTTTTATAGAATTTATAGGAATCCAATTCTTTGATCCAAATGGCTTCCTAGCAAATTTTCTTATAGGATTATAATCCTGTAGAACTCCTTTATTTTTTTTCTTTGCTCCAAAGAGGGCTTTATCTTTTTTTTTTCTAATGCGTCACGTGAGGATTAACATGAAGCTCCGTTGGAACCTCCAATTAATAATAGTAAGATGATATTGCCAAAACTATAGTTCTTTAGAGCTCTAAAATTTCCACTAGAAACATCTTTTTCCTTATGAACCGTGATTTTACACACTTTTAGCTTATATAAAACCGCAATTGTAATACCAATAATTTTCTAAAACTTCTACATTCAAACGGCCCCGTGGTAGAGACTGATACGATGTTATGAACTCAAACCACGAGGAATCAGAGTTGGGGAACTCTGCACAATTCAACTGCAAGAGCACTGTTGCAACGTAATGATTAAACAAAGGAGTCTTTCTAATTAGCGAGCGGAAACTAGAGATCACTCTGTTGGAGTCGTTTGCTTTCCATGGATAAAAGTTTAATAATAGCCTCTGTCCATACATGATTTTATATTTCTTGTTTCCCTGATTCATCAGCAATGTCGTGGAAATTATATAATAATGCAAACTTTGTGTGGGGAGACGCAAAAACAGTAAGTCTCTTTCATTTTTAAATAACTGCAATAGCAGCGGTGTTTGCCAGACCATATTATTTGTCTTCCAAAGGAGACACGAAGAAAAACTTGGTGCAACTTGTACTGTTCCTCCATGTGTATGATGTAACTATCACATGGACGCAAAGATCGATGGTCCACTACAATTCCAGTTTGACCATGCCATCGATGGAGATCAGAATTTCCTCGTGCATATTCAGACGATATTCTCCCAACCACTAGCTTTGCATGCCAGCCGACGGCGGAAACGATCGTAGCTTCCTGTACCGATATGTTTCTGACCTCAGGATCGAGGGACCATCGTGCGTCGATTGGTGCGGTGTCAGGTCAGTCCAGACAAAGCAGGCGCGCACGGGCCACACGAAACGTCTCGTCGGTCCAGTGGCCATTGGCTGATGATTGATCCGGCAGCCATTAGCTGATTTGACCACCCGATTACCCGAATTGTTGCGTCAGGTACGGTAATGCTGCTCCCACATTTGACGCTTCCAAATCGAGCTCGCCGTGACCCGTTTTGGTTTCTGACTTTCTGTTTTCCGTTTGGGACAGAGGAAAACCAGGAGCGCCAGCAGAAAGTGTACCGAGGCACAAACCACGCATCTTGTGAAACTGTCAACTTGGCAACTTGTGAAAACCAGGAGCTCCGTAAAAGGCTGTCGTTTGTGCTCGTAACAAATTGCTCGTCAACTTGGCGGCGACCATGACACACAAAGGGGGGGGGGGGGGGGGGGGGGGGGGGGGGAATGGAACGAAACTTGCTAGAAACCATCCATTTGTAGTGCACACTCCTGTAGCCACTAACACTACTACTGCTCGTTTCTAAAACACTGAAGTGAAGTGAAGAGACTTGGCAAGGCGGCAAGAATCCAGCTGGATGGAACACCGGAGGTTCAGTATGCTACCGATCTTCAAGACTGGATCATACATGGTTGCCGGCCGGTCCCCTAGCTAGATTCAGATTCCCAATATTGGCACAGGAGTCGATGCATGTCTTATTCACAGATCTCATAGTGTATGTCAATTTGATTTGATGCAGCTTGCATCGTGACGTCCTAAATTCGGTGGTTGTAATGTCGGGTTCTGTTGGTGGTCCAACTGAAGCAAGGCAAAGAATGGAGGCTACATATATTCTGATATGCATCTCAAGTGGCAAAATCGGTAGGATGCAAAGGAACATGTATATAGGTTTCCTGAGGTCATAAATTGGTGAAAAAGTTCAGATTTTTTAAATTGTATATATACTCCGAAGTAAGCCCCTAGTCGGCAAGTGCTAAATATATATATGGAAGACTTACACAAAACCAAAGGAGAAAGTAATAAGCTAGCTCATTACAATTATAGACATGCTGTTATAGAGCATAGAAATTCTAATTAGAAACACAACGATGGATCAAAATTAAATACAGGCGAGAGAGGGATTTATATATATCATGAGTATTTTTCCAGTCTCATGGAGTACAAGGAGGTACCACAAATTATAACTAGCTAGGAAGGTAACATAATTTGGTACTCCCTCCGTTTCAAATTGTAAAACATTTCTTTAGATATATTGTTTTTTCTATATTTCTAGACATAGGGTATATCAAGTGCATACCAAAAGCTATACGTATATGCATCACTTTTGATAATTATTTAATTATAATTGAGTGACACCTTCCATGGACTATATAGCATAAATAATCCTCTTGTGATAGTTCCAAATCAGTTGTGAAAAAAAACTACTTTTCTAGATACATTACTTTTAGTATGTATATAGACATAGTGTATATCTAAGAACAGAATAAAAGCTATGTATTAAAAAACCAAAATATCTTATAATTTGGAAATGGAGGAAACACCGTACAACAATTGGCATCAACCTGGCCTTCACTCGCACATGGCTTTCTGACAGGCTTTATTTTGTGTAGAGAGTTCTATAGACCGTTTGGGAGGGAGAATAATTGCACTAATTAAATCATCCATACGAAATTATTGTGTTCAAAATATATAGGCCCAAAAGGAAATATCTATACAGGAGAAATCTCGTTCCATAGGTTTTAGTTTAGTTCTCCCGCTCATCACTTCTTTTCCTACAAACGTACTTGATCAAATTAAACTATTACATAGCTTTCGTTAGCATCAATTCACAAATGACATGGGACTTTATTCTCAGAATCTTCTCCACATAGAGGCACCTTATTCTCCATAAATATGCATTTCGCCATTGCATTACACATCTTACAACTATTATTTTTTTTAAAAAGAGATCCAATCCCCTGTAGCCTCTACAAATATATTATGCGTTTTTTGGGCGACCCACAAAATATATATATATATAATAATACTACACATAAGCATAAAGTCACAATATTCTCTGCAGCTGTGAGCCAACAAATTGTGTGGAAACTAGGGCCTCCAATGACTAATCTGATTCATTGAATAACGGCTAGCTCGAAGGGTCGCTATACCGAGGTCAAAAGGCGAGTTGGAATGGAGCCTGCCTGAATTATATATGCATGATATATATACACTTTTCATGTGGCATGATCGTGAAACACAGGGTACTACGCGTATATAGTGCGCATGCAACTAGCTAGAAGCTTTGCACCTGTTGAACACTTTCGTCTATAAACAACGTCCGCAAATTAATGAAGCCCTACCATGCAGCAGCTAGTAGCACACTATAGGAGAATCCAAAAAGAAGAACAGCTCTAACTTGCACCAACGAAAGCATATGCCCTTTTTCATATACGTCCTACCATTTTAGTATCTGCTACTCCTGCTTCAATTCATTAACACAAGTTAGTAGTACGAATCGTGTAAAACGAATAGAACCTGCAAGCTGCAGCTCTACTAATCTGAACAAATAAAAGTCAGGAGTAGTCGGGCATATTGCTTAGCTTATCACCGTGAATCCGTGATAGTCCCTCTCCGCAATAGTATATATTCTTGTTTGTAACTTGTAAGCAACGAGTTTGGTTTCAGCCAGAAGAAATATGGCTGGCTACAAGATTATTTGGTTTTAGCATCGCTAATTTGTTCTGGCCATAACAGTTGTGATTCTATTTATTTTTAGTTGAGTTGATCACTAGTTTATTCCAGGCAGATCTTCAGTACAATTTTTGAGATTGTTAAATCTGGTCATCTCATGGCAGTCTGATGTTGTAGCTATTATCTTTTACGGTACACAGTGCCTTCTCTCCCTCTTTTTTTCGAATTACACATTATAGATGCAGCGACCGACAAAATCCTAGAAAAATCTAGTAGAACACTCGTATGAGTCGAGAACTTTACTTGGGTGGACATGTTCCACCAAAACGAACCTAAATAGCTAAGCTAAGCTAGCTCGCATGGTGCCTTCTTAACCAGCTGTTTTCAACTATATACAGTACCAGACAGATTGAGAAATTGTTTTGCATAGATACCTTAAATAAAGTATCTAGAGATAGAAAATGTGGAACATATCAGTACCATATCTAGAATAAAAAATGTGTTGTCAAAGAGCATTAGGCATTTGTAGTAACGGATGTTGCCATTGTAAGCCATTTGCCAGGCCAAAAGTCGCATTTGATTTATTCTCCTTGCCTCAAATGCAGTGACTAGCTATATATTCATGTCTGGCCTTTGTCATTACGTGTGCAAATGCCGTTGCATAAACTCCACTAAGAAAAGGTTTTATGCATTTTTGTGTCCACTTTTCCACAAGCACAGATAATATTCATGTTAGTTTATAGAATTTGATGTTATTGATCTGATGTTTGTCCGTAGATTATTACTGTGAGTGATATAAAGGACCTAGTTTTTTTCTGTGTATGCATCGTGTTCACTACTACAAAACTGAGACTGCTAGTTCTAAAAGCACCTCCACTGGACAAAAAAAAAAACCTCAACCTGCTAGGGAGATCTTATTATGCAGACTGAGGAACCCATAAATCTCTACCTCATCCGTGTTAGATAATCTACTGTTACCTTATGTAAACATAGCAAGGGAAGGCGGCGCCGGAAAGGCCCCCCTGCTGTGATATTGTAGCCGCTGTAGGTGCAGGCGCCGCACGGCTCACCTGCAGCACTGTAGGCACATGCAGTGGCCGGCGCAGAGTCAGCCCTGTATGTTATCTAGTCACTGTTGCAGTAGGGCAACTGTACTGGGACTAGATGGATAGAGTTGTATAAATATACTACCACGACAACTCAGTAAGAGAGTTCAGATTTGCCATCTCACAGACAGGGCTTCGGCCAACGCTGATGTCTTGTATTGTGCGTGCATGCTTTGTTCTTCCTTCTTTCTCTAGCTCCAACCATAGCGTGTGGGGACGGACAACGCCTGTTCGTGGTCGGCACGGTTAGTGGGTGCTCGGCAACACTAGCGGGTGCTCGACAAGACTGGTGAGTGGTTCACTCACATGAGCCGGTGATCCTGTGGGCCAACAAGTGGTATCGGAGCCGTACAAGCGCCGTTGCCAGACTAACCGCTAGCGATGATGGGCGGTTCGGAGTTGGGTGACAGCAGTGGCACTGCTGTGGCTACCCAGCCACGACCGGAGGTCGTTGTTCGCACGGTGCGGGAGGTTAGCGGCATCAGTTGGCCGATGCTGACTCGCACCAACTATGGAGAGTGGTCGATGACCATGAAGGTCAAGCTCAGAGCCCGACGGCTCTAGAATGCTGTTGACAAGGGCATCGATAATGAGGAAGATGATATGTCAGCGTTGGAGGCTATCCTCGCTGCTGTACCGGTGGAGTGCAGGGAGCCGTTGGGGGCGAAGAGCTTGGCTAAGGAGGCGTGGGAGGCTATTGCGGCGATGTGCGTCGGTTTCAACCGCGCAAAGAAGGCGACGACCCAGCTTCTGAAGCAGGAGTACGCCAACCTCAAGTTCAAGGATGGTAAAACGGTGGAGGACTTCTCCCTCCGCCTGTAGATGCTCATCAGCAAGCTGAAGAGCCATGGCATCACCATCGACGAAAAGGAAGCAGTCTCCAAGTACCTCCACTCCGTGCCAACAAAGTACATCCAGATCGCTCTCTCCATAGAGACGATGCTGGACTTGTCCACCCTCACCATTGAGGATGTGACAGTCCATCTACGGGCGGTGGATGAGCGCCTAGAGCAGGCGATAGCAACGAAGGACAGTAGGAAACTCCTGCTGACGGAAGAGGAGTGGGCTGCTCGGAGGAACTTCGGGAAGGCAGCCTCCTCTAGCCGCGGTGGCGATGGCAAGCGCTGCGGTAAGGCTTCTTTGGAGAAGAAGCAGGTCGACCCCAACACCTGCCGGCATTGTGGGAAGATGGGTCATTGGGCACGAGAGTGCCCAAATCGCAAGCAGGAGAAGAAGGCTTAGGCTCACCTGACGCAAGCCGATGATGAGGATGAGGCCACTATCCTAATGGCGATGTTCTGTGCACTGCACGACGTCGAGGCCGAGGAGAGGGAAGAGGCGACGACGGTGGAAGGACCTGGGAAGGCCCTGAAGACTGTCAACCTCGACAAACCACGCGCCTAAGTCCACCTCGGACGTGTGGGCGCCGGCCAGGAGCAGCGGTGGTATCTGGACTCTGGTGCCAGTAACCACATGACGGGCTCTAAGGAATCCTTCTCCGAGCTCGACGATGATGTTATCGGTACGGTGAAGTTTGGTGACGGCTCAAGGGTGGCTATCCAAGCGGCTGGGCACCATTATCTTCAGGTGCCACAAATGGGGAGGCACCACGCGCTAACGCAATGTATATTACATCCTGCACGCTCTGTTCAAGCATCAATCAGCATTGGTCAGCTGGATGAGCGCGGTAGTGAGGTACTGATCAAGGATGGCGTCCTTAGGATCAGGGACCAGGAGCAGCGAATTCTTGCCAAGGTGAAGAGGTCCCTAAATCCGGTTGTACCTGCTAGAACCTGAAGATAGAGCAGCCGGTGTGCCTAGGGTGGCAAGGCACCTCCGAGGAACCGTGGATGTGGCCATGCATGATTCAGACATCTCAGCTTCGACGCGCGTTGGTCGGCTGGAGAAGATGGGTTTTCCGAGGGTCTACCCCACATCAAACACCAAGGGAGCTATGGTGGACAGTCTACCTGGCCGGGAAGTAGAGGAGGGCTACACATTTCCCAAAGGCAGCCAAGTACTCGCGCGAAGGACGCCTCTCGAGACTCCCATTCACGGCGACCTTTGGTGGCCGATCACGCCTGCTACAAACGGTGGTCGGCGATACTTCCTCCTGCTCGTGGATGATTGTAGTCGCTACATGTGGCTGCAACTCCTGACGAGCAAGGACGAAGCGGTGGCAACGATCAAGAAGTTCAAGACGCGTGCGGAGGCCGAGAGCAACAAGAAGCTCCGTGTGCCGAGGACTGATCGTGGCGGCGAATTCACTTCGGTGGAGTTCGTTGCGTACTATGTGGATCAGTGTGTGGGGCAACACCACACCGTGTCGTACTCGCCACAACAGAATGGCGTGGTGGAGAGGTGGAACCAGACGGTGGTCGACATGGCCCGATCCATGATGAAGGCCAAAGGCATGCCGGCAAGGTTCTGGGGAGAGGCAGTGACCACGGCGGTATTCATCCTCAACCGCTCTCCGACCAAAGCCCTGACGGGCAAGACGTCGTTCGAAGCTTGGTATGGGCGCAAGCCGAGCATGTCCTTCCTCCAGACATTTGGCTGCATCGGCCACGTCAGGAAGACAAAGCCAAACCTCACCAAGCTGGAGGATAGGAACACACCGATGGTGTTTCTAGGCTACGCGGAGGGTACCAAGGCGTACCGGCTCTACGACCCACGCGGAGACAAGGTGCTTGTCTCGCACGACGTCGTGTTCGACGAGAAGGTGGCTTGGGACTGGAGCAGTCCAAGCATGGGGGAAGCTGGCAGCTTCACCAGCACCTTCGTCGTCGAGCACTTGGTCATCCACGGTGGTGGAGACGCTGGGGAAGATGTGCCGAGCACTCCGGGAGGAGTGCCGAGCACTCCAGCAGTAGAGCCGAGCACTCCTAGGGCAGTGCCGAGCACTTCGGGAGGGATGCCGAGCACTCTGGGAGGAGTGTCGAGCACTTCTGGAGAGATACCGAGCACACCAGGAGTGGTGCCGTGAGGTTCTACAGTGGTGGCGGCCACTCCAGGACGGGTGCCGAGCACTCCCATGGCGAAGCCAAGACGTCTTACAGTGGTGCCGATCACTCCAAGACTGAGGCTGAGCACTCCTACAGTAGGGCCGAACACTGCAGGAGTTATGACGAGCTGTGCAGAAGTAGTGCCGAGCACTGCAACCAGGGTGCCGAGCACTCAAGGTGCTATGCCAAGCACTCTGGTGGAACAGGGAACTCCATCAACGCTGATCGAGTTCGCCTCACCTCCAAGTGACATCACTGAGTTCGTGGACGCCTACCACGAAGGTGAGGAGGTGCGGTTCCGCAGGCTGGACAACATCATCGGCGGCACAGGTCCCTCAGGTCTAGCGGGTAGGCTACTCAATGACGTAGAGCTGCTACTCGTCAGTGCTGAGGAATCACCCACGTTCGCACTAGCTGAGCGTGATGGAAACTGGCGACGGGCGATGCTGGAGGAGATGAAGGCGATCGAGGAAAACGAGACATGGCAGCTCATCGATCCACCTCCAGGATGCCGTTTGATCAGCCTAAGTGGGTGTATAAGGTCAAGCGGGACGAGCTCGGCGCCATTGTTAAGCATAAGGCGCGCCTCGTCGCTCAAGGCTTTGTTCAGCGCGAGGGTATCGACTTTGAGGAGGTCTTTGCGCCAGTAGCGCGCATGGAGTCGGTTCGTTTACTACTAGCCTTGGCAGCAGCAAAGGACTGGCGCGTCCATTACTTGGACGTTAAATCGACCTTCCTCAACAGCGAGCTGGCGGAGACGGTCTTCGTTAGGCAACCTCTAGGTTTCGCCGTCAAGGGAGAGGAGCACAGGGTGCTTCGACTACGCAAGGCGCTCTATGGGCTGCGGCAGGCCCCACGAGCATGGAACGTCAAGCTTGACGCCACACTGGGTGAGCTTGGGTTTCAGCGGTGCGCAACCGAGCACGCGCTCTACACGCGACAACGGGGGAAGGAGGAGCTCGTCGTTGGCGTATATGTGGACGACCTGATCGTCACCGGCGCGCGCACGGAGAACATTAACGGCTTCAAGCGCGAGATGGTGGCTCGTTTTCGAATGAGCGATCTTGACGCACTCTCCTACTACCTCGGCATCGAGGTGAGATAGTGGAAGGAGTAAATCACGCTCGGTCAGAGCGCGTATGCCTCCAAGTTGTTGGAGAGGAGCAGCATGGCTGAGTGCAAGCCATGCGTGACTCCGATGGAGGAGCGGCTGAAGCTGACGAAGGCCAGCACCGTAGCGAAGGTGGATGCGACACTCTACCGGAGCATCGTCGGCGGTCTGCGCTACCTAGTCCACACGAGGCCGGACATTGCGTTCGCCGTGGGCTACGTCAGTCGCTTCATGTAGGATCCCAAAAAAGATCACTGGGCTACGATGAAGCGGCTACTGCGCTACGTCAAGGGGACGGTGGATCATGGGATCATCTTCCCAAAGACCAGCGGGAGTAGGCTGTAGCTCATTGTGTTCAGCGATGCAGACATGGTGGGGGACATCGACGGACGACGGAGCACCTCTGGCGTGCTCGTCTTCCTCGGGTCGGCCCCAATTTCATGGCTGTCGCTGAAACAGAAGGTGGTGGCGCTATCTATGATCGAGGCAGAGTACGTAGCGACGGCCACAACGGCGTGACAAGTTGTGTGGCTACGCCGGCTGTTGGGCGAGCTGACCGGCGTGGAAGCTCACCCACCAGCACTGATGGTGGACAACCAGCCCACCATCACCCTCGCGAAGAATTCGGTTTTGCACGACCAGAGTAAACACATCGACGTGAAGTTCCACTTCCTCAGGGACTGTGTCGATGGAGGACAGATCATCATCGAGTTTGTCGAAACTGGTCGGCAACTCGCGGACGTCCTCACCAAGCCGTTCAGACGTCTTCGACTCACGGAGCTGAATGAGATGATCGGCATGGAGGGGGTACAAGGGTTAGCAGTAGGATTAGGGAAAGATTGTTAGATAATCTACTGCCACCTTGTGTGAACACAGTAAGGGAAGACGGCGCCGAAAAGGCCCCCTGCTGTGATACTGTAGCCGCTGCAGGTGCAGGTGCAGGCGCCGCACGGCTCACCTGCAGCACTGTAGGCACATGCAGTGGCCGGCGCAGAGTCAGCCCTGTATGTTATCTAGTCACTGTTGCAGCAGGGCAGCTGTACTGAGACTAGATGGATAGAGTTGTATAAATAGACTACCACGACAACTTAGTAAAGAGAGTTCAGATTTGCCATCTCACAGACAGGGATTCGGCCAACGCTGGTGTCTTGTATTGTGCGTGCATGCTCTATTCTCCCTTCTTCCTTTAGCTCCAGCCATAGCGTGTAGGGACGGACAATGACTGTTCGTGGTCGGCACGGCTAGTGGGTGCTCGGCAACACTAGCAGATGCTCGGTAAGACTGGTGAGTGGTTCACTCACCTGAGCCGATGATCCTGTAGGCCAACAATCCATATACAGTGCACTGTAGACCACCCATATGCAGCTGCACTGTAACATGCGTGTAGATCCAAGAGCCATGGACACCTCCACCAAAACTATATTTGGTTGTTTGTACATCTCCTCTTGCCTCAGTTTGTGACCCACACATGCATCCACCACCATCGTAAGCCAACATGTTTTTCCTTAAGACCGGTAGCTGAGAAAACATCGTCAGAAGCCCTATCAAGTATCAACACACTTACACCATCGATGACGAGAAACTCCAACTTGAGGCTGGTGAATTGTAAGAGTTAAATATAAAAAATGTTCTTCAGCTGGCACTTCATGTTAGCACTGCAACAAAACTACACAACCACTACATATAGGAAATAAGTCTAGCTCAAGTGATCACTGATTAGGATGAGAGGCCGGGTAATTCAAAAGACGCTCCACTCCACGAGGCCATGGCCATATCATCGTTGTGGACAATGAACTTGGAAAAGATACCGAAGATACGTGAACAGAGTGAATTCTCATTCTCGTGCGAGTCTACGCTATCTAGCATGCACTAGCAGCTAGCTAGCGCTCTTTTTCGAGGGCTCTGCACCTCACAGATTGTGTCGCCAATTAGTCACCAGCAAGCAAGCAGCCCAGCACATTCGGGGCGCGCTTGACACGCAAGTTAGGCACCCGGTGGCCGGCCGCTGGGGAATGTACCCGCGGACGGACGTCACGTACGCCTGCAACGCACCTGCGTCTGGGCGAAAATCTGTCGTCCTTTGGGTTCTCTGGCGCGAGCGAGGCGCAACCAGGGCCAGCCATTGGAAGCGGAAAGGAAGGGGGAGGGACCGGGCTGGAGTACCGGCCGCTCGCTGTCTCTCTCTCCGTCCCCCGGCTCCGGCTCCACCACCGCACCGATCCATCGGAGGAGGAAGGAAAAGCCGAGAGAGAGAGAGAGAAAGCTAAAAGCGGCTGGCTGGCGTCGGCGACGGTCCAGCGAGCTCCACTCCACGGCCGCCCGCTCCGCGGCTACCTGTCCCGCCGCGATACGCCACGAACTCGCGCGTGGGCACCGAATATTTTCCTCGCGCCGCACGCACCGCCGCGATACACTAACAGACATCACAGAGTCAATCTCTCTTCTTTGTTTAGTCCACAAGCATATTGTAGTAGCATGGAGTATGCATCAATCAAACAAATGCTCCAGAACGCGCGCCGTGACAGCAGCTAGCTGCGTGTCGGCGTATCGCATCGTATCAATTCCCTCTTCCATCTTGCACGCATAAACAATTATTTATTAATTAATTATAGTTTGTTTGGTTTGAGAAATCTGCTTATTTGCTTGGCTTCTGATCAGGCGCTAAAATGATCAACCGTAACTTCGTTCCTCACGAGCTAACAATGAAGTAGCAGTACTAAAATGACTGTAGTCATCTCACCAAATTTAAGGAATAGAATAATAATAGATTCATAAGGTTTAGAAAAACCGAACTATCCTATCAGAATCTGATGAGACAAATCGTGGGTAGGCAGGCAGTGAAGTGAATCGAGACGGTTTCTGATATTTTTTCCGCTCCATAACCGCACTACTTAGCTAAGGCTGGATAACGAGCTGGCTCGGCTCGGCTCATTCTGACTCGTTAAGATAACGAGCTAGCTTGGCTCGGTTCGTTATTCTAACGAGCCAGAAAGCCACCTCGGCTCGGCTCGTTAAAAGCTTGAACTGGCTCGTTAAGCTCGCGAATTAGGTATAAAAAATACACAAAATATAGTACCAGCCGCCTCTACAAACAGGTATTTGTAGGGGCGGTTCAATCTAGAACCGCCTCTACAGTACGTTTTTCCGTAAAAAAAATCAAATTTACAATTCAAAATCGCGTTGCCGAACGTCCCACGACCACGTTCCGAACCGTGTTCGCGTTGCCGAACGCCCCGCGACCAACATTCCGAACCGCGTTCGCGTTGCCGAACGCCCCGCGACCAGCGTTCCGAACCACGTTCGCGTTGCCGAACGCCCCGCGACCACGACTACAAGCACAAGAGTATTCTATAAACTACAATTACAAGTCCAATTCACAAGAATATATATAATCCATCATTAAATATATAAATTCCATACACATTGTTATCAACGTCCTAGAGCTAGCATTTCAGTCTCACGAAGGTGTTGGTACCGAGGATTTGTACCTAACCCAGACTCTCGGTCATGGTAGGCGCCTCTGACGTGTACAATCTGGTCCAATATGAAGTTGCAAAGGTCGCCGACGAGCTCTAAGAGTTGGTCATCCTTGTATGGGTCTCTTTTCATTCCTTTCTCTTCTCTCCACTACAAGAGAACAAGTTTCGGTTTAGTATTTCATACCATTTACGAAGTTTTTATACTACGGGTGAAGAGGTTCAAACTTACCCTTAAGGAGTGTCTCCTGTAGGCACCGGTGTTACTCATTATAGAACATATATAGTATCCACAATGTACACTCCCAGGCTTCTGCTTGGGGCATCGTGTGTTTTGCACATGAAAATATTAAGTAATGCTTTTGACAGCCATGTAATGGAGTACTAAAGAAGTAAGTTACACTTACCGTACATAGTGTTTTTATAGCCAGCTTTTCCTTCCTTGCTAGATCATGCCTTCCATGATGATTAGTGACATAGAACCTAAATGCCCTATTCAAATTATTTTAGCAAATACAACTTGTTAGTATCCAAAAGTGAACGTTACAAGTATGTATATAAACATATAAGCTAATGAGGATTATCGATATGTATACGTCTTGAGAATCGATATGAAGTCTTTGTATGTCACCGTGTCCTTATCTAATGAATCAAAGACCCATGTCATGCTCCTCCCGACATCGACGGCTATACAAATCCAGTGGTTGCTGCATGGATTTAATCATAGAACTAGATAAGCTCTTTTGCATCGAATAAAATATATCGAACAAAGCTTTAAGTATAGAGTTGAGCTTACTCAAAGTTGTATGGTAGCCATATAGTAGAGTGTTGTTGGAGATTTTTGAAAGCCAGGGCAATGTATGCCGTAACCTTAAGGGACTCTTCCCTTAGTTTCGCCGTACGGATGTGCTCTTTCTCCCTGAAGAGTCTTTGCAGCAGCTAGCTCTTTGACATCAAGTGTCCTACCGTTTAGGGTAATTGAAATTTGTTTGGGCTATAGCTTGAGGGTCCACATACCCGACTTTCACACTTGGCATTTGTTTGACAATGTGCACTTGCATTCTACAAATCACGGCGTGGGTTAGTTACAACAAAATTCAAAGATTACATTCATATCATATCGAGAGGACAAGGACTTATAGACACCACGTGCAAATTAGATTCATCTCCATTTCTCCCAGGTGAAAGCATATTTGCATGTCATTGAAGTCAAAGACAATTTTCCCGGCTGGGCTTCCAAATGTGCCGGTGGGAAAGCATGCTTGTATGATATTTATGCTCGTTGGGAGAACACGTAAGTACCAATCATGGAACCTTATCATTCTAAGTGGTAGGCGCTGGATGTCCCGGTTTGGTAGGAAGGGCTTGCCTCTTTCATATGTTTTCGGGCAATCCTTTGACCATTTGATGGCATCAACATTTGGATACTGCTTTGCAATTTGGTGGAGTTTGCTAGTGACGGCCTCCTCAGAACCCCGTGATGGGACTTTTTTAACTTGGTTCTCAGGCTTGAACTGGTCATGGGAATACCACTTGGACACCGACGAAGACGTCTTTGATCAGAACATAAACTGGCCTTATGGTGATTGGATGCTTCTTTCGAAGTTTCCATTCAGGCACGTCCTCATCTTCTTGTGCTTGTAGCTTCTTCAGGAGGCACTCGTTGTTCATGTATCGGCTGTGCTTGTTGAGAAGACTGTGGTATCTCATGATGCACTTGCTCGGTACGATCTGGAGAAGGTTGTGGCATCTCATCAGGCACATGCTCGCTAGGAGGCGGGGAAGAATGTGGCATCTTAGGAATGTGGGGGTCACAAGGCGGTGAAAATATCTCCTCGACCTCAACAACTCGCTCCAAATTTGGGAGAGGGGGAGGCGGCGAAGAAGCAGTCAATATAATGTCCCGTTTGTGCCTAGAGGATGAACTGCCCCATAACGTCTCCTGAGTAACACCAGCCCTCGGGAGTTGCGTAGTCTATCCTCCACTGCATGAACTCGGGCTTCACTGTATGCACCTCGACCCTAGTGTAGTCCAGCGGTATCTTATTATTGTGGTGTAAGCCACCGGGAGGATGTGCCACACCCGTTGCCACCTCCATCACAGTGTTCTGCCGACCACTGAGAAACACCAAGGTGCAACTAGTTGGTTCCCGTATGCGATCGACTGGGGCTGTGGCTGCAGTGGAACCTTGGCTGCTAGGAACTTTTAGAGAGCTGCCAACTAATGCCAGTTCTCCCAGCGGCGTCACTAATATCTGTGGCTCCGTACACAGTCCTTGCTCCTCCAGCGCCTTCGCAACTAGAGCCTTCACTTGGAGCTCAAGACTAATCTCCCGGTCTCGACCATCTTTCTTGTATATGTGCCTATCTTCTTCGAATCCTTGCTTCCAGGTCGTCCTTTTCTCTAGCCCCCTGGTGCAGCCTGTGTGCTCCTTGTTTCCCAAGCTAAGGCTAAGCTCGTCCCTCTCTCTGGAAGGATTGAATGAACCCTTCTCCTTGTCTTCAGCATATTTCAGTATCCTTGATACCGCCTCTTGGGTCTCTGACTTATCAAACTTAAGATTACTGCCGGATAATTCTATACTCCTCGCATATATCTAGTTCCTTGAGCGTACCTTCAAATTCGTCACATCGATATTCCCAGCAGCTGTGGCCTCTTCGTCCATCTTCCTAAACTGCTCTTCCTTGGCATAGTAGCCATCGGGGCCTAGATGATGGTGGTGTTTGTTCCTCTTCGCCAGCTCGGTGTTACGGGCACTGAGCTCCAATGCCTCCGGTGAAGTCTTCTGAGCCACGAGCTCCTCCCATTGACTAGGAGTTATTCTGCGAACTCGTTGAAGGGAGTTAACCCCTTTTGGATATACTTCGTGTTGAGCTCCGACCTCCAACGTCGGAATGACTCTCCCATCATCCTGATAGCATTTTTTTACCAATTCGTGCTTACCCTCCAGAAATCTAAAATTGACCTTCAGCTGCCTATCCCATAGTGCATTCTTTGTGTTCTCTGGATACCTCTTTCCAGTTAGGGATTGCTGGGTTCAATTTATCTCTTACTAGGGCCCCGATCGCATTACGAATTTTCCTCTTAATTCCTTCGGCTCAAGGATCTCCCCTGCTGGCCCGACCTCCGTTATCACATAGCATGCCTTATCTGGATATAGATTTCCTTTTCTATCCCCTCATTTCCTCTTAGGCTTGGTAGTCATGGTTGTGTCTTGAGTTTGTGGAGCAGAGGCATCGTGATCCGTCTCTGTGGCTGTTGCCTCTGCTCTCCTTTCCTCTACTCCGTCTTGTCCAGCGAGATGTCACGGACGTCGACGTCGTCTTTTTCGAGTTTCAGGAGGGACCTATATATACGACAGGTCAAAGTGTTAGCAGAGGTAACACAGCCAAAGCTTTAGCAAAATTTACAAGCTAAGGCTTTTTCCCTACCTCCTCGTTCGGGTCAAAATCCTTGTCCAAATCTTCCTCCGTTGGCCTCCTTCTGGCTTCACGTGGGAAAGGATCCTCGGGACTTTCATATCCCTCTTCTGAGTCATCATCATCATCATCCTCTTCTTCTTCGCCTTCAGCAGCCTCTCCTTCGAGGCCTTCCTCCTCGTCACACTGCTCCTGAGTAAGCATCACTTCTAGATCCTTTTCTACCTCAGTTATCGAACTGTTCCTGAGTAAGCTGGTCCTCTAGTGCTTGCTCCTCAAGGGTTGGCTGCTCATTAGGCTCGGGGCATCGGGCTGCACTGTCTGGTGTCCGCGACATTATTTCGCGCTTTGTTCTAATAGATGCAAGAAAGTGTGCTTTAGAAACATGTCAAAAAAAGTCCTATAAAACAACAATATATCAAAAAAACTAGTAGTAGCAGTAGTAGAGGCCTCAGAAACATGTCAATCATCATTTGATCATGAACTTAGGAGCATCAAGGCATCATAACAGAGAAGAGAGGAGAAGGTAATGTAGGGGCGGCTGCTAATGATGCCAAGTTCCTCACAAGTTCTTGATCATCAGCTCATATTCCATATAATGTATGGACTTGGACAATTTCATCATCGGCAAAACAAAGGAGAGGAGAGGGGAGAAGGAGATTTGCCAAAAAAAGCAACAGCTGCTTAACAAACATAGTGCAGCAGCTGATGGCAAAAGATAGGACAACAAATCCTGGGTGAGTTCTGGGAGATTTGGCAAAAAAACAATAGCAGCCAACAGTTAGTAGCTAGAAGTAGCAAGTAGTAGTAGTAAGTAGAAATTAGTAGAGTAGAGAAGAGAGGAGAGAGGAGAAGATAGAAGAGAGGAGAAGAGAGGTGAGAGAAGAGAGAAGAGAGGAGAAGAGAGGTGAGAGAAGAGAGAATGATAACTTAACTAAAAAAAGATCCATTCCATTCCATGGCATCAGTCAAAAAAAGTAGCAGCACAGCTATTGCCAAAAAAAAGTAGCTTAGACAGCCAGTGCACTTAACCTATTTGGTTCATGGCCATGGCCTGCCTCAGGTTTCACAGAGCACTAGCTGTTGGTGCAATAGTTTTAAGTTTTAACTACAGAATAGTACATCCTCTTTTTTGAGCAACAAGGAACTACTGTGGATAACATAGTATAATGAAGCAAGCAACAGTTTGTATTACGAAAGCATGACCTCCACCTAAGACTTGAATTTTTCAATAAAAAGGCATATCTAATAGCAAGATTAAATATTAACATGAGACACTAACAAGAAAATAGTGAATAATGAAGCAACAATCTTATCAAACGAGGATTTCTGTTTGTAATGCATGTCTACGCCCCAGTATTGCATGACAAGCTAGGAGAGAAGATAATTTCACAAGGAAAGAAAAATTATCTAAACAATTGCTAAACTTAGCAAGAAAGATCAAGATGCATACAAACATAATTGTCATCAGATTGGTGCATGCTCTAAGGCTGACAACACAAATTTCAAGGTAGGACACAGCATGATAATCAAGGAATGAGGCAAGAGCCAGCCTGTGTATTGCATGACAAGCTAGTAGAGAAGATATTTTCACAAGGAAAGAAAAATTATCTAAACAATTGCAATACATGAAGTCCAGATTCATGATGTCTGCCCGCGGTAAATTATATAGACAGACAGGGCTCTAGACAGGCGGGCGGAGCCGAGGAGGGGAGATATTTATTTGGCAAGAGGGGGGAGGGTGCACGCCAAAGCCGGGAGCGGGCAGTTGGAGCCCGGCGCTGCCTGCTCCTGCACCTGCAGCAGCTAGCCGGTGCCGGTAGGACCAGGAGCGCGTCGCAACCGCGTGGGCTTGGCTTGCATGGGCCTGGGTCCGCCATGGGCCCCGGCCCTGCTGCTGCGATGTAACCGTTTGGCCTACGACGACC
The DNA here is from genome assembly GCF_019320115.1 of Miscanthus floridulus. Classification (NCBI taxonomy): domain Eukaryota; kingdom Viridiplantae; phylum Streptophyta; class Magnoliopsida; order Poales; family Poaceae; genus Miscanthus; species Miscanthus floridulus. The sequence continues at coordinate 102,236,919 of NC_089585.1, forward strand.
AAGTGTCAGCCAAATGGACACATACTTCCCTAAAAAAATGGACGCACAGACACGGAGCCAGATTCAGCGTGTTATATTAGGGTGCTTATTATACGCATGGAGAATCATGAAACATCCAAATAAGACCCTAGTACCTCCAATGTAAACTAAACAAATTTACTTTGCCAATTAAATAGCTCTGCCATTGTGGAGCATTTTTTTCGGCTCCATGAACAACTTCATTTTTGTTTATTTTTTTGTTTTGGTTGCTTCTTCTAAGATTTACAGGACCATAGCATACAAAGATCATCATAAATACACAATCAGCTGAAATAGAACAGTGAGCATGACAACTATGGCTAGAAATAAGAATGTCAGTGGATGGTCCACTTCCAGGAACCAGCAAATCACTGGGTATTCTTGAACTTGTCACTTATCATCCATTTACCTCCTCAAGCTAAGATAATTACCCAGAGGTCATGGATATACTATGGATCTTCTAAATCTAGAGGTAGCAATAGACATCTACCATGAGACAAGGATATAGCAACATCTGATTTCTCAAGCAGTGACAATAGTGAAAGGATTAAGAAAAAAGAGGAAGCGTTCAAATATGTCAAAACAGAACAAACCAATCACATCTCAAAGCAACCAAATTGAATGAAACAAAAATCAATTCCCTTCTTCCAAGGTTTCAAAATCTCACAATCAACCAGCTCTACAGTGAATTACTATCTGAAGTAGCACACAAACTTAAAACTACTAAAAGCACAAGTGTCAACTGGGATCCATAACCTCCTGCGGAAACAAAAGAAGATTATGTGTGTGGTCAAGACTCAAGAGTACCGCTCTCAATTCCTATTAACCTATGCAAGTTCTATTTTCCTATTTCTAGGCTTGTGGGTCCATTTGGGCTCTAATTTTATGAAACCAGTTTCTCCGTGGGATGGAAAAGGAGCTTCACCAACTCTAACTTCTAACTTACATACACATCCTAGATGAAGCATCTGCATACTGCCACACACAGCTTAAGTTACTTGACCTTAACTACTTAAGTACTTGACCTAACCTGTTCACAAAAGCTCATGCTGTTCAAATACTAATTATGTGGACTACTAACAATAACTTGTAGAAGCCAACTTTACTGAACCACATCTAAAGGTCAACATACTCAATGCCTCATAGAGCCCGAGAAGTAGAAATTAGCAAACAAATTAATTCTTCAACATTCCAATCAAACGCAAGCTAGTCAGCTACTGTTCAATGTCAAAAGAGAAAAGACTGATCCATTTTCACTAGATAAGCAATCATGCTAAGTTGCTAACTCGCATAAATCAGAGAGGGAGAGGCACAGGGAGAGAGAGCGGGAGATCACTGACTTGGCCACTGTGCAGGGAGCCTGGTCGTCGGCGTGCGGGGGTGGGACGTCGGGGGCCGGGCGCGGGGCGCTGGGAGCCTGGTCATCGGCGTGTGGGGGCAGGACGCCAGGGGCCGGGCGCCGGGGGCCGGGTGCGGGACGCGCGGGGGGCCGGGTGTGGGCGAGCACGGGCGCGGGCCCGGCGGCGTGGCCGGCGGTGGAAATCCTAGGCGCGCGGGGGCAGGCGCCGAGGGCTGGGTGCGGGACGCCGTGGGCCGGGTGTGGGCGAGCGCGGGCGCGGGACCGGCGGCGTGGCCGGCGGCAGAAACCCTAGGCGCGTAGGGCAGCCTGACGGCGTCGGAGGAAGAAGACAACGCCCAGATAGTCTAACTCCCGTGTGCCCTCCTATTTATACTTGGGACTATTTGTAGGGGCGGTTTCTGATCCAGCCGCCCCTACAAATACATTTCTAGGATGGTTCCTGATCCAGCCGCCCTTACAAATACATTTGTAGGGGCGGTTCCTGATCCAACCGCCTCTACAAATAGTTTCTATTTTTAAATTATAAATTCTATATTTTTTATATCATAAAAACACAAAGTAATATAAAAAATTGTGTATATGCACAAATATAATATTTTGTATTATTATATATATGAAGAAATATATATATAAACAATTGTAGTCAAAACAATATAGAAAACAAAAAAAACAAAAATTAAAAATTTGAATTTTAAAACTTCGACTACAATTTTATGACATTAAATGAAATAAAATGAAAATGTTGTAAACATAAAAGTTGTATAACTCATCGACATGTACAACTTTTATTTTGGTCATCTTGTCATGTGACTTTGTTTGAACGATTCAAATTTTGAAATTCAAACAATTTTAACTTGAAACAATATTTTGAAAGAGTAAATGATTTCAGATGAAAAACTCATGAATACCAAAGTTGTAGAACTCATCAATATGTACAACTTTTATTTTGATCATATTTTCATTTGACCAAATTTGAACTAGTTGAAATTTTGAATTTCACTAAATGGCAACTTCAAACAAGATTTTAAAACCTTAAATGATTTCAACAATAAAAGTCGTGAACATAAAAGTTGTTGAACTCCTCACTGTCTACAACTTTTATTTTGGTCACTTCTTCATATGACAAAGTATTAGTAAACATTGTTCATAAATTCACATATGACTCATAGTTTCATGAACTATACGAGAAACATGTTGATTTGTGAACAATGTTTACTATCACTTTGTCAGATGAAGAAATGATCAAAATAAAAGTTGTAGATCTTGATGAGTTATACAACTTTGGTATTCATCACTTTTTCAGTTGAAATCATTTAATGGTTGAAAATCTCGTTCGAACTTGTCATTTTTTTAAATTTGAAAATTTGAAGTGCTCAAACTTTGTCAAATGAAAAGAATGACCAAATCAACACACTAACTTGATAGGGCAAGATTTTAGAAAATTTTAGAAAAAAATCATCACATTTGGAGTTAGTATGAGGGAGAAAGACTAGTTACAAATTTTACCCTAGAGATTAAAAAGAAAAATCACAACTGTTCATGATGATCAATGATGAACAAGTGTGATTTCTCTTTTTAATCTGTGGCTGAAACTTGTAACTAGTTTTTCTCCCTCATACTAACTCCAAATGTGATGGTTTTTTCACTAAAAATTTCTAAAATCATGCTCTATCATTTCAGTCTAGTCATCTATCTTTGTCACTAATTTTGAATAATTCAAATTTTAAATTTCAGAAAATGACAGCTTCAAACCTGATTTTCAAACTACTAAATGATTTTAGCTGTAAAGGTGATGAATATAAGAGTTGTATAACTCATCAAGATCTCCTACTTTTATTTTGGTCATTTCTTCATTTCATAAAGTGTTAAGTGATTTCATAAAGTTTTAGTAGTAATAGAGTGGATGTTCAAATAGAGTCATCTGGATGTTGCAAAGGGTAGTCTCACACACATGCATAAAATGTAGTCTCACACACATACAAAAATATGTAGTCTTACACACGTACATAAATATATAGTCTCACACGCATGCATAAATGAAGTCTTACAAACACATACTTACACAAACACTCCACGTTCAACAACTAGCTAGCCCGCTGTAACGACTTTCCCCTTGACACCTTTTTGTTCCCATAGCATTATGTCTTTGGTAAGGTTCTTTTCCACAACACTGATCTTCTTAGGAAAGTCTGTGAATAGCGGTATCTCATCGTAGTTATTGTAAGCTTCAACATCATCCACGCCATCAACTCCAATAATGTGTTGTTTCCCAGAGGCAACCACGTGCTTTGTCTTCTTCTTCGAGGGGAGGTTACTTTGTGAGTCAGACATATAGAAAACTTGTGCGACACATGAAGTGAGCACCCAAGGGTCATCTTGGTAGCCTAGATTCTCGAGGTCCAGGACTCTCAATCCAATCTCGTTCAGTTAGTGTTGTTTGATCCAGCGGCATCGAAACATGGCCACCGTTATATCCCTTCCATAGTCAAGTTCCCATATCTCTTCAATGATATCCAAAGTATTGGATCTTTCGCCCTAATCCATCGAGAGCCTCTATTCGAACGCCGCTGTTTTGGTTCACATATTTACTATCCTTTGCGTGGGTATAGTACGTATACCCATTGATGTCATAAGCATTCCAAGATGTCACTTGTCTCGATGGCCCCTCCGCCAACCTACTGATGGTAATAGAGTCTATGGTTTCTCTAGGCGGTATGTTTTGGTCCTTCAACCATGTAGTTAGTCGTTGCTTGTGTTGTTTCATGACCCAATCATCCGAACGGCCATTTCTCTCCGCCATAATGATAGCCAAGTGTTCATCAATATACGGTTGCATCAGTTGTGTACTCTGCAAGACACTGTAATGCGCCCGACTCACCTCTTTGTAATCATGGTCGATGAACACTTTTCTACCACTGGTGCCCTTCCCTAGCCAGCCTACCCTTATGACGAGAATCGGGTTTACCAATCCCTTTCTGTACTTTTAGGTACTCTTGACAGCACTCGATGACTTCTTCAGTACTGTAACCCTCTATCATGGAGCCCTCTGGGTATGCTCGATTATGCACGTATCGACTTAGAACCAACATGAATCGCTCGTAGGACCACATTTCATGCAAGTAGCAAGGGCCAAGCGCCTGTATTTGATGAACCATAGTGAATCATGAGATGTGGCATTATATAAAAAAAAGCAGGAGGTAAACACATCTCCAGTTGGTTTTGTGTCTCCACCACAAATTCATGTAGGTCACTCAGCTCTTCCTTGCCAATCGTCTTCTGTGAGATCTTCGAAAAGAAGTAGCACATGCGGGTGATGGCCATTTTCAAGAACTCTGGCTTTATAGCCCTGATTGCAATAGGTAGAAACACTGTCAGCATCACATGGCAATCGTGAGCCTTGCAGTGTGTTATTGACAAGTCCTTCATCGACACTAGCTTCTTCACATTTGCTGAAAACCCAGTCAGGACTTTGATCCCCCTCAGGAAAGTGCATATAGCTCTCTTCTCGTCTGGTGTTAGGTTGAAGCACGCCGCGGGCAGAGTGTATTTTCCATTAGCCTCAGGTACCGGGTGAAGCTGTGGCATCATGTTTAGCTGCACCTATGTCTTTCCGTGCTTTCAGACCATCCTTTGACTTGCCTGTATCCATTCAAGGTAGCAATGAGACTCTCAAAGACATTCTTCTGCACGTGCATAGCATCAATGGCATGGGGGACCTTCCAAGTCTGTCCAATAAGGCAGATACTGAAAGAAGATCGATTGTTTCTTGAAAGGTACGCCTTCGACAGGAGGTGTGCTTCTATCTCTGTTCGTCCCATCCGGATTCTTCTTTCCATAGACGACGCGTATGTTTTTCACCATTCTGTACACGTGTTCTCCGTTATGACGTCTCTCCTGGAGGGGGTTCAATCTCCGAGGTGTTGTCATAAAATCTAAAGAACAATTTGCTGCGGTACTTGTGACTTGTCTTTAAGAAGCGTCGGTTCCTTAGGTAAACTATCTTCTTGGATGCATCCAGGTACACCCATGTAGTACCATCCAAGCAAACCAAGCATCCCGTCTTCCCTTTGATCTGTCCAGACAAAGCAAACAGCGCGGGGTAATCATTGGTAGTAACAAATATTATTGCTCTACATATGAAGTCCTTCCTTTCGGAACTGCATCGTACATCTGCTCCCCATGCCTCCATAGCCTCTCCATTTCTTGCATCAAGGGCTCGAGGAACACAGTCTATATCAATGCCTGGTTGTTTAGGGCCAGAAATAAGAATAGTGAGGAGAAGGTACTTTCTCTTCTGATACAACCATGTTGGGATGTTGTACATGGTCAAGATCACTGGCCATGTGCTAGTGGTCGCTCATCCTCTCATTGAAGGGATTCATTCCATCGGTGCTCAAGCCAAACCGTACATTCCTTGGGTCATCGCTGAATTCTTTGTGCTTCTCATCAAACCTTTGCCACTGACTACAATCAGCCGGGTGTGCAATCTTATCATCATCCACCTTGCGCTCATCATCCCACCATGTCATGAGTGCGGCTTCTTTAGGGTTTAGGAAGATACGTCTCAAGCGGTCGGTCACTGGCAGGTACCACATTACCAGGGCAGGAATTCTTCTCTGCTTTGCATCGTTGCCTAATGGAGTGTCCTCTAGGGGCTGAGATTCTTGTACCACCTTTTTTGTACCCTTCTTATTCCTCTTTTTCCCGTGGAGGGTTCGTCCCCACCGTAAAGGTCATTGTTCTTGTACCGGCTGGCCCCACACCGGGGACATTTATCTAGTGACTTGAATGTTTCGCCACAAAAAAGTATACAGTGGTTGGGGCATGCATGGATTTTTTCAACCTCCCATTGTCAATGGACTTATGACCTTCTTCGCTTGGTATGTGTTGGCGGGAACTGAGTTTGGTTGTGGCAGCACCCATGACAGGAGATGCAATAGATCATTGAAACTACAGTCTGACCAGCCGTACTTAGCCTTCAGGATGAGCAGCTCAAGCACAAAACGTAGCAATGTCCAATGTGTCGAACAACCCTTTTCAACACCATACACAGTCTCCTTCGATGCTTTTGTCACCCTTTCCAAATTTTCTAGACCTTTCGGACTATTTAGTAAAATCTCTGGTCCAAGGGCTCGAATCATGTCCTCCAAATCATCTTCATCCCCGACACGTGCTCCACCATCATTATTGGACACCACCTTCAGTCGTTACCATCCCAACCACCAGCATCACCACCTTGTTCATTACCAAACTCAAAATCCATTCGTGCATCAAGCTCTGCTGAATATTGGGACATGGATTCTATGGTTTCGTCGTCGTATTCCTCCTCATCCTCGTCATTAACAATAACCGTTTCACCATGATGAATCCACACTGTGTAGTCCTCAACAAATCCTCGCATAATCAAATATGATCTGATGATAGTCACATCTGTCCATGCCATACGGTTCTTGCAATCTTTACAGGGGCAAATAATTGTATCCTTATTCTCTTTCAATGTCGTTGCATGCTTCTTTGCGGCTTCAATAAATTTATCCACCTCTTCACGGAAACCTGCCTTGAACCTTAACGAACCATACATCTAAGAGTTCATGTACTCCATCTTTTACAACAACAACAAAACAAACATTAAATGACTACTTATTCAGATATATATAAAAATGAATCAAAGTAATAATTACTTGAGAATAATTGTATATACTTCAGATATATATGAATATAAATCTAATATAATTACATGAAGCATACAAACACACCATGGTAGAGGAAAATTAATTAATGGCCCATTTATCCATAAATAATTAAAATACATATTTATTGATTACAATAAACTAATTTCAAAGATAACAATTAGCAACAATTATACTTTACCCAATATCTTTCATACAAACCCTAGTCCAATTTAATCAAACATAAATTTACAAAAACAAAATTAATAAAAAAACCAAACCCTAGATCTAGATCCACATGCACATGAAACATCCATAAAACTAACTAATCGTTCACTAAAATCAAGAAACATGAACCAAATAAGGGTATGATCTTGTTTCCCTCTCTAATTTACCCTAGTAATACATTTAAAACTTGGGTCTAATTTGCTTCATAAGTAGCTCAAGCATCATAGAAGAGAGAGAAAAACAAAACTCTAATTACTCACTAACCAACCATTAAAACTTTAAAAAAAAGTATGGAATAACATTTTCTTACCTTCTACAACCTCTCCACCAAAGGATTTGAGACCAAAACCTTCCTCCCTTAATAGAACAATTTTTGGAAGGTGCCCAAGACCTCACCACCTTTCTTTTATGGGTTGAAGTGAGTAACCCGAGGAGAAAGAAGGTGCTGCATCTGTTTTATATGGAGGGCATTTGTACGAGCGGCTGGTGATTGAGCCGCCCCTATAAATCGGAGCTATAAATACGGGGCCATTTGTAGGGGCGGCTCAATCAACAGCCGCCCCTACAAATAGCATTTCCAGGGGCGGCTGATGATTGAGCCGCCCCTACAAATCAGACCACATTTGTAGAGGCGACTCGTATCACCAGCTGCCCCTGCTGTTTCATTTCTAGAGATGACTGGTGTCTAGGTATCCGGGCACGCCACTATGTAGGCGGCTCCATCACCGGTCGCCCCTAAAAAAATTAAACCGTTACTAAAAATCGTTTTTTATGTGGTGCCTTAAGCTAGCCAACGGCGTGGAGTGGAGCAAGAGCAACAGCCAACAGGCGATCGAGCGTGGTGGTCATGCGATGCGCACAGTTGGCTAGAGCAAGTGGGGGATGGCGGCCCCGGCCACTGCTCGAGGAAGTCGCAAACTGAGACTGTTCTGATTCCATTTTCCTGCCTATAAATACCCCGGGCAGCAAGCACTGCAGACACCAACAAAGGGCGGGGGCCTACCTAGCTTCTCTGCTGCTAACCGAGCGAGGGCAGCTGTAGCCTAACAGCTAGATCGAGCAACGACCGTCCACAGCATACCGTCTGACGAAACGACTCTGAAAGTATCAAGGTAAGTTCGTTCCTCACAACCAAGTCTGCTGAATTGATGCGTCGTCTGTCTCTGAAATGCATGGTTTCTCATATCCGCGGGGCATGGGCATATGCCATCGATCCTGGCAGTGCAACAACCAGCACTCCAGCAGATACTAGCATTGTTCTGGTGTGTTCTTTTAGGATTTTGTGCATTGTTTGCCTCTTTCTTTAGTGCAATAATGGGAGGAAGCACCTGACAGCCTGTTGATACTGATGATCGATACTCCTGTTTCGCCTGTTCTGCAGTGTGTGCGCGTGTGTGTGTCGCAACTTGCCAGTTGCAACAATATGCATGTTAGGAGTATCATCAGTATCCAAGGTACAGCAAGCACACAAAGTCCTGTTGTCCTAATAGTTGACTCAGATTTCCAGCCACTGGTTATCGAGGGAAAGTTCTCTCTTTTTGAGAGGAAACCACACCTCGCATGGATAGGTTTGCAGGCAGCAATGGTCTAATCTGGCAGCACCTTTCAGTTTCATCTCCTGTGCAGTGCCGGCTCTCGCGCTCTCACTCTGTTTCCTTTTCCAAATTTGCCGCCGTACATGATATGATATTGGCGAATCCAAGCCCATGTCCTTAAAGCCAGTACTTTATCTGAAACCTGATTCTCAGTCACTTATTACACCAGACTAACTGAGCCAAAAAAAAAGAAATTAGAGGAGATCAGTTAGACATATCACTAACAAAATTGCTATACAATACACATGTGTTTTAGCAAAAAAAAAAAAACACATGGATTTTTTTCTCTCTTCCTCCCTCTCTCTTTTCAACTGTCTTCTCGGCCTATACGCGTATACGCATGCACTCCCGCAGCAGCGTGACCAACTCGGCTCCCACGGAGGACCAGCGCGCCAGCCAACCGAAGGACCGCCCGTCCTATACGCGTATACGCGTGCGGCCGGAGGACCGCCCGTCCGACGTCCGATTTATCCTTTTGTCCTTGCATAGACATTTTTTTTCTTGTGATCTGTGGATCTGTTGTCTGGAGGTAGAAGAAGGCTGGAGGTAGAAGGAGGATAGAGGCTGTTGGATCTTAATTCTATGGTGCAAAAAAATCCATGTGTTAAAACTGCATAAAACATATGGTTCTGTGGTAGACAGACTCTGTCACTAATTGTTTGCGTAAAGCGTCCTGAATAGATGCCCATCAGACTAGTCTGAAGAACTCTTTTTTGCGAACGTAGATTTTTTTTTACACATAACGTGTCACAAGTAAGTAGCTGTCCAGTAGCTAGATATGTCCTAGCTCTTTTGCTGCCAAAAGAAATGCGAAAGAAGTAACGGGCCTAGACAGTATTTTAATTTTAATTTTGTGCCGAGTAATGTGCAAAAGCAGAGTCCTCAATATATATGTACTGCATTACATTGCCACAGGGAGAAGGCATTGGGGCTGCTAGTAGTGAGCGAAAGGCAAGGCAATGGCGTCCTCACTGCTCCACTGCTCCGACAAGCTCCCGTTCTTGGACGTGGAGACCATCCTCCACATGAAGGAGGGACTCGGCGAGACCAGCTACGCGCAGAACTCCTCGCTTCAGGTGACCGATCGAATCGCCTTTCAGCCGGAAGGCGCCCATTTTTTTCCATCAGATTCTTCATCACAACTCTGAACTAGTCTGAACACACACGACGACCGTATGTATGTATGTTTCTTCTTACAGAAGCGAGGCATGGACACGCTGAAGAGCCTCATCACCAACGCCGCGACGGACGTGTACATCTCGCAGATGCCGGAGAGGTTCACGGTGGCCGACCTCGGCTGCTCCTCGGGCCCGAACGCGCTGTGCCTGGTGGAGGACATCGTGCGGAGCATCGGCCGGGTGTGCAGCCGGTCGTCGTCGCAGCCGCCGCCCGAGTTCTCGGTGCTGCTTAACGACCTTCCCACCAACGACTTCAACACCATCTTCTTCAGCCTGCCGGAATTCACCGACCGGCTCAAGGCCGCCGCCAAGACCGACGAGTGGGGCCGGCCGATGGTGTTCCTGTCCGGGGTCCCGGGGTCCTTCTACGGGAGGCTGTTCCCCAGGAACAGCGTGCACTTCATCTGCTCCTGCTCCAGCCTGCACTGGCTCTCGCAGGTCCCTCCGGGGCTCTTCGACGACATGGACGACACGCCGATCAACAAGGGCAAGATGTACATATCGAGCACCAGCCCTGTCGCCGTGCCGCTGGCCTACCTGAGGCAGTTCCAGAGAGACTTCGGCCTGTTCCTCAGGTCACGCGCCGCCGAGGTCGTTTCCGGCGGCCGGATGGTGCTCGCCATGCTTGGCAGGCAGACCGAAGGGTACATCGACCGGCGGACCACCTTCCTCTGGGAGCTCCTCTCCGAGTCCTTCGCCGCGCTTGTCTCACAGGGGCTGGTCGAGCAGGAGAAGGTGGACGCGTACAACGTGCCGTTCTACGCGCCGTCGATCCACGAGGTGGAGGAGGAGGTGCGGCGGGAGGGTTCGTTCCGGCTGGACCACGTGCAGACGTACGAGATCAACCTGAGCAGCAGCGGCGACGCCAAGGAGGACGGCCGGACGGTGTCCATGGCGATCAGGGCCATCCAGGAGTCCATGCTCAGCCACCACTTCGGGCCGGACATCGTGGACGCGCTGTTCCACAGGTACACGGAGCTGGTCACCGAGTCCATGGAGCGGGAGGATGTCAAGAGCGTGCAGATCGGGGTGGTTCTTACAAGGTTGTGACTTGTGACACCCACCACAGGACTTTACACGGTTGATGATAGCCTACTGCTGCGTTGCATTTGCATGACCCTGTTCCGTCCTGGTGTGCCGTGTGTGTGTGTGTGTTCATCAGTACTAGCATCGAGTAACGGTAACTGGTGGTAACAAAATTCATGTGTATCTAGCTAACTGATAGGATTGGGAGGGTGTGAGTCAATTAACAAATGTATTTGAATGTCAATGGTAAATACACCTTTCTATTTGTGCATCACTGCTACCTATTCAAAACCACCTAATAAATCAAGTTTGATTTTTTAAGGGGAAAAAACTTTTACTGCCTAAAAACTGATATACCATGCTAATAAGTTCAGCTTAACATTGTTCATCTGAATGTGCAAAATTCCGCAAGGCTACTGATGAGTTCTCGCAGTTAGAGAAAAAAAGGAAAACAAACCTCATACTGAGTTCTCGCAAACAGAGAACATTCACACAGCAACTACTGTGACCAATAGTGTCAAAGGTTTATGGAGGTGGGCCTCTGATCCAGCACATATGCAATTCGGTGACAATTTCTCAACCTCCCCCCCAGATACAGTAAAATAGGACAACAGACAGGCGATTCTGCTTCCGGCGTCGATTTCGCTGGTCCCTTCTCGCCTCCAGTGGCCGCTTCGATGCCGGAGGAGGAGAGGGGCCGCGGAATCGACGGCCGTTGTACATATCCTCTCCTATTAGCGTTTGTTTAGTTAGGTTAGAGTTTGTGTTCTCCGCATCGGTGGTGTTGTTGATGCCGATTCCATCTCTGTACCTGTCATCCGCGGAGATGGCGGCGGTTTCAGCTTGGTCGCCATCGGTGGTGACCTCCGGTGTCATTGCTGCTGCGGATTTGAGGTACCTTTTGCTTATCCTATGCGCGGTTGGGATGGGGCCTGTTCTTCTCCCCTGGCTAGGGTTTGTTTACCAACTCGCTGAGAAACCGGGTTGGGGTCTAGTTCCCATCTTCTTTGGTGGTTTTGTTCCCCTTCGGGTTGTGTCGTTCTCCGGTGAGTCGGGGCTGCTGGCGGCCTTTGAGGCGCCAGATCCCTTGTCTGTCGGCGATGTGATGGCCGGTGGCCATCTTCTTCAGCCAGGGCGTTCAGCGAGTATACAACATGTCGATGTTTTCGGCATGTGGATCTTGGTGGTATCAAAAAAATTGTGAAGTTCCATCCTCCGTAAGGAGGTCGGCTTCAAACTGCACTTGGCTCCTCCGATCGCCGGCGACGAGGACGACCAGGAGGATCTTGCAAGGACTGAGCTACAATTTTTGTTTTCTTCATGTGTGTCTTTGTAAGATGTGGAATGTAAACTTTAAGAAGTCTATGTAATATATATCCCCGGTTTCTCAAAAAAAAAAGTCAAGTGAGCTTAGGCAGCCCAAGTTGCCGTTCCCAGTTGACAAAATCCAGTAAAGCACACATGGCCCGTTGGATGGTAACTAGTAAAAAAAACATGGCCGTTGGTTGCATGTAACAAAATCATGTAAAAGAACAAGAATGAAAACTACTTCTTCCGTTTCAAATCACAATACATTTTGACTCTTTTAGATATATATTGTTTTAACTATATACCTTGACAGTGTATAAAGTGCATAGGAAAAGCTATGTATCTAGAAAAAGGTAAAATATCTTATAATTTCGAATAGAGACAATGGAAGTTATTCCCTGTTTGTGCTTAACTTATGTAGTAGTGTGGAAGTTCTGCAAAAGTGCCGAAGTTCGACAAAAGTGTGGAAGTTCCACACCTAGCTAATCCATCATGAAGTTTTCTTATTAAATTTCAAAAATGATTTCGATGCAAACGGGATACACCGTGATTCCATGCATACATGCCATAAATAGTTGCCATGCATCCAGTTTGACCGATCCAACAATGCGCACCTGCTTACCTCTCGTGCGCTCGGCTCCGGCCTCCAGGCTCTCTCGTCCGTGGTTTGCGGGCTGCATGCGTCGGATGCTTGTTGGTGGACACGTGCCGCACATCGAAGCTGTGTATGTATGGATGTTGTGTGCATCTAGTATGCACCGAATTTTTCCCTTTTCAACCCCCAACAATGCGCACCTGCTTACCTCTCATGCGCTCGGCTCCAGCCTCTAGGCTCTCTCGTCCGTGGTTTGCGGGCTGCATGCGTCGGATGCTTGTTGGTGGACCCATGCTGCACATCGAAGCTGTGTATGTATGGATGTTGTGTGCATCCAGTATGCACCGAATTTTTTCCCTATTCAAACACCACATAATACTGACTCAACTAGCTCGTACATTTCCACATAATATTTTTGGTTAGGTGGAAGGGAGAGAATGTGTTGTCTCTTTTTCAAGAACTAGCTCAAAGAGATTTTTTTTTGGACAAAAACCGTGGGGAAAAAATCTCCCCGGCACCAAAGAGCTGCATAAACGAAACTAGAAACAATTACAGAAAGAGCCACCCAGGGGGTGACCACACCACCAACACACACAAAAAAAGAAGATGAAAACCACATGCCTTGAGCAATAAGCTACAAGCTAGAGGCAAACCACATGCCTCATGCCTTGAGCAATAAGCTATAAGCTAGCTCAAAGAGAATATTACGAGAAGAGGGCTCCATGCTTTATTGTTTTAAAAATCATATATGAAGGACCAACATGCTTTGTGCAATAAGCTAGAGGCAAACCACATGCCTCTTGATGACGTGAAGCTTGACACCATGCTTGAAGTTGACCACAATCCCAAACTGAAACTCTAGAGGGGACTCCATGCTGGGAGAATGCCGGAACACATAGTGCTGATAGAGGTGGATTATCGCGAGCTTGATCTCCTGGATGGCGAACTTCTGGCCGATGCAAACCCTGGGGCCGATTCCAAAAGGGATGAACGCGTATGGGTGCCGCTTCTTTTGCTCGTCACCGGCTGGGTCGAACCGCTCTGGTCGGAACAACTCCGGGTCCGGGAAGTTGTGGGGATCCTTGGCGAGGACCCCTGGTGCCATCCACACCCATGTGCTCTTTGGAAGCACATAGCCACCAATCTCCAGTCGCTCGGAGGTCTCTCGCGCCACCAATGGCGACACCATGAACAGCCTCATCGACTCCTTCACCACCTGCATGCATACATACATGTGTGTCAAAGTCCATAGATCAAGGCCTTATTCAACGGCGTCATGGCATTTGTGCAATGCAATCGTGCGTGCCTGATCGAGGTAGGGGAACTTGGTCTGAAGATCATCCGCAGTGGGCACGCTGCCGCGAGGGCCGAACGCGTCGATCTCCCTAAGCAGCTTCTCCTCCACTTCCGGGTGCCTGGCGACGAGGTAGACCACGGAGGACAGCGTGAACGCCGTGGTCGTCGACCCAGCGAGGAGGTGCTCGTAGGTCAACGCGGTCAAGTAGTCCGGCGAGAGCAGCTCCCGCGTGGACGCGTCGCTCTCCCTCGCCGCGAGCACCACGGAGAGGAAGTCCTTGTGCTGCTGTGACTGTGACGCCGCCGGCGCACGCTCCCTCTCCGCTGCGCGGGCGGCAACGATGCCGTCCACCATCCTATGGAGCTTGCCGTTCACACGGTTGATCTCCCGGTCGGCGGAGCCGGGGACCCTCAGGAGCACCTGCCGCAGCGGCTTCTGCAGGAAGGGCACGAGCGTGCCAACGATGGTGGAGAGCGACCCCGACAGGTCCATCTTGAGCGACGTGGTCGAGTGGATATGCATGTTTATGAACTCCGATGACGCCTTCGCCTTTGCTGCATCTCCGACGTCGCCGACACCGTTCGTATCATCGTCGTCGGGCACCACCGGCTTTCCCGAGAGGCCAAAGTCCGCGCCGAACGCCGCTTGCCCGATGACGTCAGTGGCGAGGCTCAGCACCAGCTTGGAGAAGACGACCTCCTCGCCGTCGTCGAGGTTCGTCGTCGCAGCGCGCTCGACGCACGACTCCATGGTCGGGATCAGCCCGGCGAGGTGCGACGGCTGGTAGATCGAGACGATAACGTTTCGCATCGCTGACCACCTCGAATCCCTGCAGACACACGCGCACCTTGACTATAATATACACGACCAAATTGGATTTGAACTTCAGTTTTCAGTGAATGAAAGATCCTCAGAGATGTATTTTCCTTTGAATTGATTTTGCTACCTTGTAGCGAAGAGGCCTTTCCGGTGTATTGGAGAATTGGCGACGGGCGAAGGCAAGCTCCGGTTAGGCGTGCTCTTGAACTTCTTGATGCCCACCTCCTTGCAGAGCTCTGCGTCGGCTACGATGATCAATGGCTGCCTTCCCATGTGAAATCTGCAGGCAGATGGAATCAAAACTATTTGCCTTTGACAAGTTGACATTATAATCGACCAAATCTTCAAAACTATCATCTCGACTCTCGAGGGAAGAAAAGTTTTGACTTTTCACCGCAAATTAACACACCACAAAATAAGCACCCTGAACTTCTGAAATGCAGCGAGCGACGACGTTCAAGCAGAAGCAGCAGAGGATTGGGAGGGGGAGGAGGAGGATCACCTGAAGATAGGCCCGTGCTTCTTGGCGAGCACAGTGAAGACGTCCGGGCCGTGCTTCGCCAGCAGGTGGAGGTGGCCGATGAACGGCAGCGGCACGGGCCCGGGCACGTGGCGCACCTTCCAGTACGGCTCGTACAAATACAAAAGCACTAGGAACCCCACGGCCATGGCCAGGAAGGTGAAGCTGCACTCCTCCATGGCACCCAGAACCGTGCCCATCTCCATCGTTTCCGATTATATTTTCTGTTTGCTCTGACCTAGTAGATTTATAGACATGTAAGAGTCTATGTGCCCATTATATATTGTTAGTGGACACTTCATATATAATAATAGAGCGGGAAAAATAGTACACTTGTTCATACAAAAATATGTTGTAACAACTGACACGGATCGGTGGTTCATAGTCCCACTGTAAACAAAAAGTGAGTAGCAATAGCCTGTACTCCCTCAATGTCCTAAAGGAAGTCGTTTTTGGACATCGGCACGGTCTCCAAAAACAACTTTGACCATTACTTTTTTTTGTTATAAAATATCTATAAAATATAGTCAATATATACTTTTATAAAACTATATTTCAAGATGAATCTACTTACACCACTTTCATATTTTCAAACTCAACCTAAAATAATTTATTTGTAGTCGATCAAAGTTTAAAATATTTGACTTAAGACAACTTCAAAATGACTTCCTTTAAAAACATGGTGGTCTAAAAAAGAAGGCAAAGTTTGCTTACAAACATAAAAAATTTGTGATACTCGCCATTGCACACCGTCAATGACTCAAAAATTGATCGAGTATACTACGGGAAACACGCGATTTGCCGAGTGCAAAAATCTTTGCCGAGTGCCAAATTTCGGGCACTCGGCAAAGACCTGCTTTGCTGAGAGCCGCACTCGGCAAAGACCTGTTTTGCCGAGCGCCACACTCGGCAAAATATGGCACTCGGCAAAGAGACCTTTGCCGAGTGTCTGGCACTTGGCAAAGACCTGCACTCGGCAAATGTTGTCTTTGTCGAGTGCCTGGCACTCGGCAAAGGAAGACACTCGGCAAAGGTTGGTAGGGGGCCTAACGGCATCCAGCGGCGTCCTCTTTGCCGAGTGCCCCCCGTTTGGCACTCGGCAAAGAATTTATTTTGTCGAGTGCCAACCCTAGGCACTCGGCAAAATAATTTTTTTTTGGTTTTTTGTCACCAATTTTTTGAAGCTTCAGTACACTACCACAAACAACATGTTTAAATTTAGGACATTTTCATTGCCTTTTGGCATATTTCTATAATTTATTTTGTTTTGTTGAATTTTTTCGGAAAATGTAAGTTTGAACTGCGGGTGCATTGAATAATGGATTACATTCGTTCAAAAAATATTATCCTTGTTTCTTAGTGTAAATTTAGGCTAAATTCAGGAACTGTCTCGAAATTTCGATCAACGTGCTCATGGGGCAACGCCGCCAACTTGCGTGGGAGTGTTTTTTTAATTGTATAAAATACGAACGAATTCTGAAAATCATGAAACTTGTTGAGTTGTCGCCGTATCGTATGCGTATGCCGTGGAAAATTTTTGAAAAAGTTTCGACCACGTTGTCACGTACGATGCTCACAAACCAGGACATCTCCACATGTGATAGATGTCCTGGTTTGTGAGCATCGTACATGACAACGTGGTCGAAACTTTTTCAAATTTTTTCCACGGCATACGCATACGATACGGCGACAACTCGACAAGTTTCATGATTTTCGGAATTCATTCGCATTTTATACAATTAAAAAACCACTCCCACGCAAGTTGGCGGCGTTGCTCCGTGAGCACGTTGATCGAAATTTTGAGACAGTTCCTGGATTTAGCCTAAATTTACACTAAGAAACAAGGATAACATTTTTTGAACGAATGTAATCCATTATTCAATGCACCCGCAGTTCAAACTTACATTTTTCGGAAAAATTCAACAAAACAAAATAAACTATAGAAATATACCAAAAGGCAATGAAAATGTCCCAAATTTAAACATGCTGTTTGTGGTAGTGTACTAAAGCTTCAAAAAAAATTGGTGGCAAAAAACCAAAATTTTTTTTATTTTGCCGAGTGCCTAGGGTTGGCACTCGGTAAAGTAATAACTTTGCCGAGTGCCGCCCAGCTGGCACCCAGCAAAGAGCTGCTGATTTTTTTTAAAACTTCGCCGAGTGCCAGATCACGACACTCAGCGAAGAAAATTGACTTTGCCGAGTGCCACCGATCTGACACTTGGCAAAGCCGCCTTATCTTCACCCACGCCAGGCCGGCGCTCTCTCTCTCTCTCTTTCTCTCATTTCTCTCTCCCTCAGCCGTCGCCGCCGCACACCTCCGCCCCGGCCCGCGCCTCCGCACACCGCTAGCCACCGCGCCTCCGCCCTGGCCCGCGCCTCCGCACCCCGCCAGCCACCGTGCCTCCGTCCTGGCCCGCGCCTCCGCACATCGCCGGCCACCGCGCCTCCGCCCCGGCCCGCGCCTCCGCCCCGGCCTACGCCTCTGCACACCACCGGCCACCGCGCCTCCCCATGCGGCGGCCCCTCACCGGCCGGCGCCCCCAGGCCGCCTCCCTGCGCGGGCCCCAACGCCGTCGCGGCGCGCCCCGCCGGCGGCCACCGCCCCTGCCCGGTCTCCACCGCCTGCGCCGGCCCCCTCGGCGGCCACCTCCCCCGCCTGCGTGCCCCCCTTGGCGGCCACCTCCCCCGCCGGTGGCCACCGCCCCCGCCGGCAGCCACTGCAGAAGAGAGGAGGAGGAGGCGCGCCGCGGCCACCGCCCCCGCCCGCCCAGCCTCCACCACCCGCGCCGGCTCCCTTGGCGGCCACCTCCCCCGCCTACGCGCCCCCCTCGGCGGCCACCTCCCCCGTCGGCGGCCACTGCCCCCACCGGCGGCCACTGCAGAAGAGAGGAGGAGGAGGCAGGGGAGAAGAGAGGAGGAGGGGAGAAGAGACGAGGAGAAGGAGAAGGAGAGGAGAAGAAAGGTCCCGGCCTAGGCCCATCGACCCTCATGCCGCTGCGGTCGTCCCCGCCGTCGTCGCCGACCCTCGTTGTTGGCATTCTCATCGCGAAGGTATGCCCTACACCTGTAGTAGTTAGTAGTAGTACTTAGTAGTGTTAGTAGTAGTTAGTAAGTAGTAGTAGTTAGTAGTTAGTAGTGTTAGTAGTATTGTTAGTAGTAAGTAGTGATAGTAGTAGTGTTAGTAGTAGTAGTGTTAGTGTTAGTAGTAGTTGTAGTGGTAGTAGTACTTGTTGTTGTACTACTTTGATACTTTCATCTGCATGGAAAGAGAACTAAAGTACATGGTTCGTCTTGGTATATATATGTTTGTTGGCCTTCATGCCTATGTTTGGTATATATGTGGTTGTTGGCCATCGCGCCTACGTTTCTTGCAGGTTTTGGAAACCTCCCCGTGCAGGGGAGGTGCTGCCGAAATTTTCAATGGATTCTAACCTATTGCCTTTTTATGTAGGAGAAGGACCCATGGGAGGGACTCGGCGACCCCGATCGTCTTTGTCGGCGCTGCTGGTCTGCCTGCACCGCATCGCCTTGCCACTACATCGACACGCCACTACCCCGCTAGCTTGACTCCACCGCCACCCTAGGTATAACCCCCTCCTCCTTTGCATGCATGTTTTATATGGTCACGTAGCCCAGTTAGGCGTCTCCCATTCAAAAGAGATACGGTCGGAGGTATGCAGATCTTTGCATATCTACGACCGTATCTCTTTCGGATTGTCCATGTATTTTGGATAGCCCGCGGATGCATAGATGAGGTTAGTTTCCATGGTTCGCTCCGGTCCGAGACAGACTTTTAGCATCACCTCCCTGTTGTTCTCCGGATACACACTCTCTCTTGCAGGACGTGTATCGAGAGAACAACAGGGAGGTGCTGCTGAAATTCTGTCTCGGATAGGAGCGGAGCATTGAAACTGACCTCATATATGCATCTGTGGGTGGGATTAGGACCTATCCTCACCTATTAGATGGTAGGAACGCCGTGTAGATGCAATTGCTGGTTATATTACTCGCTTACATATGTATATGCCAGAGGATGGAGAACCATGATTGGATGTACACGGGCCACGCAAGTATGACCCCAGAATGGATGACTAAGACTAATGCTTTCTTGGAGCATTCATTTGGCGAGGCTGCTAGAGGGTCGAGTCGGATGCCGTGTCCCTGCAGCAAATGTGACAACCATGTAAGAAAGAATAGGAAGAACGTGGGGGAAGATCTTTGCAAGTATGGATTCACACCAAACTATACCTGCTGGATCCACCATGGTGAAGCCGATTGTATTAGAGAGGAGGTGGTGCGACCACGCCTTGAGGCTTTTGATGGAGATGTCGGGGGTAGCAGACTGGATGGATGACTTTCAGGAGGCATGGTTTGGTGAAGGATTAGAGGACGAGCCAGAGGAATCCGCAAAGGCGTACTATGATATGCTGTCTTTGGCACAGAAGCCCCTTCACAAAAAGACAATGGTTTCGCAACTAGATGCCATTGGACGCCTAATGGCGTTCAAGTCGCAGTGTAGCATGAGTCGAGACAACTTCGATGGTATGTTGGTAGTTGTTGGATCCCTGCTTCCGGAGGGTCACATTCTGCCGAAGAACTTGTATGAGTCATAGAAACTTCTTCATGCCCTTAAGATGCCGTATGAGCACATCCATGCTTGTACAAATGGTTGCGTCCTATTTAGGAAAGATCACGAGAAAGCAACGCACTGTCCAAAGTGCAAATCCTCTAGGTATCTAGAGATCGACACTAGTGATGGCAAGAAGGAACAGCTTGGTATCCCCACGAAGGTCCTACGGTACCTTCCTGTCATACCAAGGATCCAACGGCTGTACATGACAGAGGAGTCCGCGAAACAGATGACATGGCACAAACATGGCAAAAGATACAATGCTGACAAGATGGTACACCCATCTGATGGCGATGCATGGACCCATTTCGATGGCATACATCATGGTAAAGCTGAGGAGGCTCAGAATGTACGTGTAGCGCTGGCAACAGATGGGTTCAACCCCTATGGATTGTTGGCGGACCCGTACACTTGTTGGCCCATGTTCGTGATCCCCCTCAATCTCTCCCCCAGCATCATGTTTCAACCCAAGAACGTATTCTTGTCACTGATAATTCCTGGACACCCGGGGAACAAGATGGGTTTGTTCATGGAGCCTCTCATTGATGAATTGATCCTTGCTTGGGAAAAGGGGGTACTGACATACGACCAAGCTACAAAGAAGAACTTCACAATGCATGTGTGGTACCACTACTCCCTGCATGACTTCTTGGCGTATGGCATATTCTGCGCGTGGTGTGTTCACGGGAAGTTCCCATGCCCAATATGCAGGACAACTGTGAGGTTCACTTGGCTGAAGAGGGGTGGCAAGTTTTCTTTGTTTGACCAACATCGTCAATTCCTCCCTCTTGACCATCCATTCAGACGAGACGTCAAGAACTTTAGGAAAGGGGTTCAAGTCACCGACCCTGCACCTCAGATGATGACCGGTGCCGAGGTCCGTGCTGAGATAGAGGCTCTCAAAGATGATAAAGAGAAATGTGGTTTTATTAGATATGGTGAGGAACACCAGTGGACTCATAAATCGGGCTTGATTAGGCTCCCCTATTTCAATGACCTTCTTCTTCCACACAACATTGATGTAATGCACATAGAAAAGAATATCGCCGAGGCGCTTTTTGCAACACTCATGGACATTCCTGATAAGTCAAAGGACAACATTAAGGCTAGACTAGACCTGGCAACGATGTGCGATAGGCCAAAGCAAGTGATGAAGCCTCCCGCGCTCGGCAAGAAATGGAGAAGGACTCCGGTCGATTATGTCTTCAAAAAGGATCAAAGGAAGGAAGTACTGCAGTGGATCCAGACATTAATGTTCCCTGATGGGCATGCGGTGAATTTGAGTAGGGGAGTGAATTGTCCACTATGCGAGTCTTAGGGATGAAGAGTCATGCCTACCACATATGGATTGAGCGGCTCCTTCCTGCGATGACCCGGGGATACGTCCCTGAGCATGTGTGGTGCGTGCTGGCAGAGTTGAGCTATTTCTTCCACTAGCTTTGTGCCAAGGAGTTATCTCGGGACGTGATTGATGACTTGGAGAAAGTGGCACCTGTGTTGCTCTACAAGTTGGAGAAGATCTTCCCACCCGGTTTCTTCCTGGCAATGCAGCATCTGATTTTGCACCTACCGTACGAGGCACGAATGGGGGGGCCCGTGCAGGCTCGTTGGTGCTATACAATTGAGAGATGTCTAAAGATTATTCGGAAAAAGTGTAGAAATAAAGACAAAATTGAGGCTTCTGTGGCAGAGGCATTCATTCTGGAGGAGGTGTCAAACTTCACAACAGCATACTATAAGGATGGCCTTCCCAGCGTGCACAATCGTCCCCCTCGTTACAACGCGGACGAGAGTTCATCGAACCTCAGCCTTTTCAAAGGGCAACTCGGAAAGGCAAGCGCATCGGGCACCAAGACCTTGCGGCATGATGAGTGGCGCACTATCATGTTGTATGTGTTGTTGAACCTTGACGAAGTGAAGCCATATGTGCAGTAAGTTCTCAATGAGCTTGTTACATACGCCCTATTCACTATCCTCCATCTATCGAACCCCCTTATCTCTTGTTTTTTTCAGGGAATTTCTGAAAAAATACTGAACAGGGAATAGGGCTCCTTCCCCTCAAGAAGAAGATAGTCTTCTCAAAGATGGTGTGCCCGATTTCATATCCTGGTTTGATACGAAGGTACCATCCAATTTACCTCGTTCAATCTTTGACATCCCACTTTGCTCCTACGAGCGAGTAATGTAACGATCTATCCGGCCTCACCTTGTAGGCCCGCAAGGATGCGGAAATGGATGCTGAGTTGAAAGGGCTCACCAAAGGCTTCGCCTATAAGGTCAAGTCATTCACCGTTTATGATGTGAATGGCTATCGCTTTCACACAAGAAACTACGAGCGGAGTCTACCCAATCAGAAAACCACGAATACCAGAGTTCGTACGCCCGGCATCGATGAGCGCGACTACTACGGCATAGTAGAAGAAATATACGAGCTCAATTTTGAGTGTCGCAAAGCTCCTAATCAAGTCATATTCAAATGCCATTGGTTCGATCCTAATGTCACGAGAACAGCCCCTGAGATTGGACAAGTCGAAATTCAATAGGATTATGTCTATCAAGGAGAGGATTTCTATATTGTGGCTCAACAGGCCATG
This sequence comes from Miscanthus floridulus, assembly GCF_019320115.1. Lineage (NCBI taxonomy): Eukaryota > Viridiplantae > Streptophyta > Magnoliopsida > Poales > Poaceae > Miscanthus > Miscanthus floridulus. Next base: position 102,259,756 of record NC_089585.1, read on the forward strand.
CAAGTTTATTATCTCCCATGGGCGTGCCAAAAAGACCCCAATCTTATTGGTTGGTACCTTGTGCAGTTGGTATCGCCGCACGGTAAACTGCCTGTCCCAAACGATGAGGATTACAACTTTGACCCAAACACACAGGAGTTCTATCAACCAGAGGGGCTAGAAGGGAGGTTTGGCATAGACATGTTTTCACTGATGGGCATGGAAGTAGACATTGACATTGATCAGGACGATGGAGATGAGGACAACGGAGAAGAGGTGCAAAATGTTAAGGACTTACAAATGCTTAAGCAATTACAGTTAGGCGATGACAATGATGACAACGATGGAGATGAGCCCGATTTACTCGACAATATTGATAGTGATGTCGACACCTATGATCCAACCGCTACCAATTGTGAAGAATATTTCTAATTCATGTAATACTATATTATTATTATTGCAATTATGTTTCGTTCATTTTGCATCTCTTTATAAGTACTTGTAATTTAACTGTGCTAATTGGTTTACTCTTTGAAATTGCAGGCACTTGACAAAATGCCGGGTGGAAGGCAGGCCCATCGGGGGGTCAACTCCCTCTACATGAGGGAGCGCTCACCACCCCACGCTGAGGAGGACCCCTTGCTGGAGCCGTCGACAAGGAGGACGAGGAGCGGCCGCCCCCGCGGCCATCCGAGGACAAGGGTGCAGCCAGCTGCCACCCCGTCGGTGGACGAGGACGACTAGGTGGTGGGTCTACACATAGGAGGGGGTGGCACTTCCTCTGACTCATCGGACCATGGGGAGGCGGCGATAGCGATAGCAGGGGGTTCCACTAGCACTGCCTCTAGCTCTACCTCGTCGGGAGTCTACTTGCGTGGGCCCTCGCAGCTCCCGGTGCGGCCGATCCCACTTCATTGGCGCCCGGTGATTCGACCCTGCGGTGACAAGTAAGTATCATTTCACTACTATTTCATATGACATGTTGAAAATCGAACTGGAGACTAACAATTCTTCTTAATAACTCTTGCAGCAACTAGGAAGTTGTGTCCGGAATGGGCCGCCACATCAATGGCACCCTAGGCCTTCTGATTCGGCAGCACTACCCTGGCATGGTCACCTATGCCTCGGTGACTTCGCCGCCCTGGATGTGAGACCACTTATACGCCACCGAGGACAGCGAGTTTGGCACCGTTGCGGCGCGGATCAAGGCCGAGTTCTGGGTGAGTCTTCATCGCACTAAATTGGTCAATACTACGCATTCATTGGTCGTTCTTGAAATAATGAAACGATACATGATGTCTGTATGCAAGACTTCTTCAGGTGCGACGAAGGGTTTGAGGACCGGGCGGCGTGATTGCAGGACAAGGTCTATAGGTCCCAACTCTCGGACCTGTACCATGAGACGCGGCTCCAGTGCATCATCAACTACAGCGCCGACGTCCTTGGTCAGGTGGTGAGGAAGGCCGATGCCAGGACCAGGACGCTCACCAAGGAGCAGTACCTCTCGGTAAGTGTGAAACATTAATACTGACTCCTTCCATGAAGAATAGGTAGGCTTCATTTCATCTTCTGACATATCAATAACTTGATGGCATGCAACAATGTCCTGATTGGTGCGCCAGGCACCGCCTCTGCTGGGAGGCCATTGTGGACAGGTGGCTCTCAGAGGAGTGGGCGGAGAAGCACAACATCCATCAGGACTACCGCCTACAGATGGGTGGGGCGCCACACCACCAAGGCAACTGGAGCCTCAGCGCGTACGCCCAGACATGGGTAATCTTCTTTGTGTTTTCATCTTTATTTATTTATTCTAACGCTCAATTCTCATTACTTGTAATCATCTTTATGTTTTCCTCGTAGTCCCAGGCGCACCAAGGCTAGGAATGCAACGAGTTCATGGCGTATGCCCTGGCACACAAGGGCAAGGCGATGGCCCTGGAAGTCACCTACAACCCGGTGAACGGGCCCGAGGCGTACACCAGCATGAGCGTCCACAGCAAGCTTAGCGAGTACACCTCGGCGGCCCGCAAGTACCATGGGGAGGACTTCGATTCGGCCACCCAACCCTTGGACACAGACCTCCTAATGAGGCTGGGAGGAGGGAAGCAGCATGACCGGTACTGGATGGCGGACATCACAGTCGACTCCACCTCTGTTCCCAACCTCGCCGAGATTCGAGCAAGGAGCATGAGCTCCTCCCTCCCCATATGCTCTCGGTAGCAGAGCTCATAGCAGCAGATGGCGGAACTCCAGGTTAGTACTGTTTCATTCTTCGTTCATTACTTTTACACATCTACCTTGCCTTTGCATTGTTTAAACATTGCGGGTGGAATGTTGCAGGCCGACTTGCGGAGGTTGGAGGCCCAGCAGGCGGCCCAGGTGGAGGCCCATTGGCTAGAGATGGAGGTTGTACAAGCCCAAAGGGAGGCCAAGGCCCAGAGGCTGCAGGACATGTTCAGCTTCATGGCGAGCCTTCAGGCCTTGCCAGGTGTGGTCGTGCCCCAGTCGCTGCTCGCTCTAGTTGTGGCTCCTCCTCCTCCTGTAGGGACTCCGGTGAGTATATATGGTTGTTTATTCCTTTAGCTTGTGCGGCCCTCCTGTAGATACTCATGAATTCGCTTCTCCTTTGTGCAGCAACAGTCAGCGGGTTCGAACCCGACTCCTCAAGGTGGCCCTTCTCCATAGGCTGGGTGGACAACTGGCCCTCCTCAAGGTGGCAGTTCACACTCCGGGTGGGGAGGCTGGTAGTAGGTACCGTTTATTTGTTTCTTTTCATGTTGCATGGACTTGTGTTAGACTTAGCCTTATGTTGGACTACTACTAGAGACATATATATATTGTGATGGATATTGTCATGGATGATGCGAATGTATGTGATGGATTATGGACAATGGATTTGTATGTGATGTATTATGGATGGTGGATGTGTATGTGATGGGTTATGGATGCGTATGTGATGGAATATGGATGTGTATGTGATATGTCATGTGTTGTGTGTTGATATATATGTGGTTTCTTTGTTTGCACTGATGGAAAGCAAAAAACCAAAAAAATAGCATTTTCCCCTCTTTGCCGAGTGCCACACTCGGCAAAGAGGGCTTTGCCGAGTGCCGTGACCATGGCACCCAGCAAAGCTAGGAAGCAGAGACCTAATTTTCCAGCTTTGCCGAGTGCCAGAGCCATGACACTCGGCAAATATTTTTTAAAAAAGAAAAAAATTCTTTGCCGAGTGCAAGAGTATGGCACTCGGCAAAGAATTTTCAAAAAAAAAGGAAAATTTTTTTGCCGAGTGCTGCTGAGGTGGCACTCGGCAAAGAGGCCGTCAGAGTTGACGTCGGATTTTTTTTGCCGAGTGCTGACGTGACACTCAGCAAAGGCTTTACCGAGTGCCCGATATGTGGCACTCGGCAAAGAAACCTTTGCCGACGGGTTCTTTGCCGACTGCTCTTTGCCGAGTGCGGCACTCGGCAAAGCCTTTACCGAGTGTATTTCGGGCTTTGCCGAGTGCCGTAGGCACTCGGCAAATATGCAAACAGCACAGTCAATAAAATGATTATTTCAGCGTTTCATAAGAGAGAAACAACAGTGAATGAATGTTTTTTACCCTTGGCTCGACCAACGTGGCATGGTTCGACACACTATGAATGATACTCGCCCGAAGACTCTCTCCCACATAGTGGTGGAGCCAGGATTTTTAAGTTGGGTATTCCTAACATAAAAGATGTAAATGCAAAAAAATATTTGTGATAAGATAAATGTGAGTGCAAATGTGTCACACTATAGATATCGATGGTGGTTTGGATAAATAATTATATAATCGATTTGTTCTTCATTTTTCAAAACTCCATCTTGCAATAAATACAAGCATGTCACCAACAAGTCTTAAGAGCATAATTATGTCACACAAATGGGTCCAAAAGCATACATAGCGTAACAAGTCTTTCACTTAGCAAACACATCCATGAGGAACTGCTTCTTGACCTTCTTGCTCAATTCCTTGGAATGGAACAACTTGTTCTTACCTTTCTTGGTCTTCACCTTCATCATCTTTACCATATTTTCCTTTTGAAGCTCAATAGTTGGTTGTAGGATTGTTCATTAGCAGTGGTGATACAATGGTTCTAGAGCACCATCTAGTCTGGGACTGCTGAGTTGAGGTACTTATTGCAGTCTTTTCCTTCTCACACCCTTTGGATCAAGTGGTGTATTAGAGTCATAAACTTTGCACAAAATCGCCACACCTCTTACACTGCATTTTCCTCCTAGTTGCTTTCCCTCCTTCTAGACCCCTGATCATTCTTGACCTTGGTCTACTAGCAGAACTCTTAAGGACAGGTGACCACAATTTGAATCCCATGTTCACCTTGGGCCATTGGGTCCTATCTATCATGGGCACCACAACTCCTGCATAAGCCTTCTTAAATATGTCAAAACATTAGTACTCATCAACATAGTCCTCTAAACTTCTGTTACTTAGTGAATTAATGAGGTAAACAGCATGAGTCATGGGATCCAAGTGATGTACCACCTATTGCAACTACATGTCATGTTATCAAGATCAATGATGTGCCTCCATGTCTTCAACTCTTTAGTTGTGCCTTGAATCTCAGCAATGTTGTTGCATCCCTCAAGGATGACACACTTTAGATTTTTAGTCGTAGCATTGAGCTCCCATGTAATGTGAGGAAGGATCTTGTTAGTCATCTTGCTGGCTAACTTCCATTATGATGTCTTGCTTCTCCAAGATCATCTGCCTAATTTTGTCCATTAGTGGAATGACTGTCTATGCTTCTTCTTCCTAATCCATCTATTGAAGATCTATGTGATATTATTTGCATAGTCACACCTGCTTGCAGGTGAGAACCTATGTTGTTCCACAAATGTTAGCGATTCTCCTCTATCCACTTGATTGCATTTTGGGATGCCTTCTACATGATGTTGTAGTGATACTCATAGTGCTGCTTGTTGTACGCTATACGTGCATCGCAAGTCAGAAGTGCTTCTTGAAGATAATCCCTTTATACCTCTTTTGGAAGTTTTTCACTAAATGCCTCATGCACTGCCCCCCCATTTTTCACTTTATACTCATAGTGCTGCTAGTTGTAGGCTATACATGTAGTGCACCCTATTGATACTTGTCAGTGTTTTTTACCGGCAGATATTTGTTTCTTGGGGAACCCTGCTTGATGCCAAGAACAATCACAGATGGAGATGAGATTTATACTGGTTTGGGACCCTTGGAAGCGTGTAAAAGCCGTACGTCCAGTTGCTACTCTTGTATTGCTTGTATTCGGCGAGATTGTGTTTACAATGTAGCTATGCCTATGAGAGGTTGGATGATTACAACAGGGAGAATTGCTAGCTATTTATATCCAGGATCAACTTGCCCTACAAGCTAAGAAGTCGTGCCCTAGTCGGAGTTTGGCACGATCCGGAGATATCCTTCCTTGAATAGGGTCATCGTAAGCCTTCGAGTCATCTCTGATTCGGAGTCGGTAGTAGGCAATATGGAAGTTGGGATACCCGGGGGTATGGCATCGACATAAGCCCCCAAGCTTGTCTGTCAAACACAACTTGGTTGTCTGCAAGTAGTCAGGATTGTCCTAGTCGGGTGGTTTGTACTCTGGGTACCAAGAGGTAGCCCAAGAAACCAGCCGCGACTGAGAATCCTAATCTGTGTAGATCAATAAGGTGCGCTATTGGGAGATGAGCTTGTTCTAGTGCCATTCCCGAGCTGTCTTGTCAACCCTGTTTCCCACGCACGCCAGGGGACACGCGGTTATTTGGCAATCGGAACGCTGCATCGGCTTGGTTTCCCATGAGTGCGCGTGGTGGAGATTTAATTCCTTTTTAATTGGGATGGCGATTGAGATTCCTAGGAAGGTGGCGTGGTCCTATTTAATTAGGCCTGCTCGTGCTGAATCTACAACCTCCATTCCCCAATATCAGTGAGAAAATGAGGAAGAAGACCGCCGGCCGTCCTTGCAAGGTACCACATCTGCTACTCACCAACTCACCTAGCTAGTCGGCTACGATGGCATCGTCAAGCAATACGTCGTCGACCCCGTCGCCCACGGCCGCGTCATCGTCCCCGGTGTCCTCCGGAGCCCCAGCACCGGCGGCGACATTGCCGTTGACCGCGCTACTGGTGCCTCGAGCCCAAGAAATCCCAGGCAGGGATGCTAAGGTTGAGGCAGGGTGATGAGGACATGGCACCTTCGGATATGAACAATGATTATAAGGTGTGCTTGTTCCTACATTTGCATAGTGGCTTTGGTTATAATTCACTTGGTTCCACATGTACATGTCACTATTTGATTGTAGGTTCAAATGTGTTTCATAATGGAAGTTCATCAAAGTTGAACTTTCGGTTCATCGGTAGCCCGACAGTGCCTCATTGGGAAGGTCATAACTCATCCATCCAGAGGGCGATCGAGGTCAATGAGCACTTGATGAAAAGATTGTTTGATAATCTTTCAAATAGATCTAGTCCCATCTCAATATCACGTCGGCAAGGCCTCCGAATCACCAATATATTCTGTCGCTATTTCTGGCGGGAGCTACACTGTCGTCATGGGCTTGTTAGACATCCTTGGGACCCAGGCCCAAGTTGGAGCACGCCCCAAGAAGATGGAGAACACCTAAGAGATGGACTTGGACGTCCTCCTCCTTGGCCACCACCTTAGGAGGCCAGCAAGGACGTCCAAGCCAAGCCAGAGGCCCAGTCCAATCCGAGTTCGAGTCTGCCTCGGCCGTCAGGACCAGTCTGCAATAAAACGGACGCCCAGGACGCATCCGAACTCTGTTTTTGATGATCCATATATGGATGGAAAGATAATTTCATAAGGAAACCAATGGAAGTGGTCCCATATCAAAATTCCATAAGAATCAATGGTAATCGTCAAAACAAGTTGACGTCCAGAATCTGTCATGGCGCTACGTCGTCGTCTTTTGGGCCGTTGGGCCTTGTAACGTGTTGGGACACCTGTAGGACGTGAAGAGGGATCCTTGGATGTCCCTTAGGCTATATAATCAGTAGCCACCACCTACTTTAGGTTTTGGGTTTTGTTTTAGATCAATCTGTCATTGAACAGTCGCCGTTATTGGTTTGCAAGACCCCAACTTCGAGTGCTTAATCATTCATCTGCAATTGTCACTTTAATTGAGTTGCTTTTTATCTTGTTCTTGCTTGTGTTCTTCGATTTGCAGCAGGGATTAGCCTTCTTGGCGAGGTCAACCGGATTGTGACACGGTTGATAACCAGAGGAGACGTGGTGCTAAGGTTGCAGGGTTTGGGTCTTTGTGATCTGAAGCCGGATCGGTGTGTCGCTCTCCGAATAAATCGTTGTTTATCTTGAACCTGACGGAAGATCGGGATCCTCGTCCCCATTAAGTGGTATCAAAGCTTTAGGTATACCATCAAGTTCGCATCTTACCCTTAGTTCGAGTGTTTTTGCTTTTATCCCATAGTCCAATGCCATATTTGTTTCCTATCCTATAACCATCTGCGCCATAGCCTTTGCATGATTCAGTTTCAGAGTCCGCTTTGTTGAGTTTGTGTCCTAGGTCAAAGTCTTGTTGCTAGTTTAGATTGTGTTCTTTTCCAGTTTGTGTTGATACCTCCACCCGCCGCTATTCCGTATCACTATCGGTTTGCATCTTGTGTCCACTAAATCCCTGATTCGAGTAGCTTCCTTAAAACAGTCATAACTTTTGCATCCGAACTCGAAACGGGAAAAAATTTATACCTACGGAGAACGCCAGAAAATTTTAGATCTATTTCATCCCAGCAAAGCTGGGTTCGCAAAAATTAGATTTGCGAAATTCGATTAGGAAAATTGAGTTTCTGGGCCCACAAGTTTTGGTATGCTTTTTAGAGCACAGTCCTAATTTTCTATAGGCCACATCTTTTATTCAATTGAGCTCAAATTTTCTATGGTTTATTCTTGTGTGCTCCTTGCTGAGAAAAAAATATCAAAAGAGCAAAAGCAAGAAAAAAAGATTGGACAAAAAAATAAAAGAAAAAAATAGTAAAAGAGAATAGAAGATATCGAAAAGGAGCACATAAGGAACACTCAATAGCTCTATTGTTTGTGGTATCTTTTGCCTTGTTCATATCCATTGCTACCTTTAATACTTGTTTCCTTTCATCCTTGTTTCCTCTCTTGTTTATCACAACTGGTGATAGAAACACGTATAGGCCAGCAACTAGGATAAGTGCTCTGGACATTAGTTCAATATTGCTGTCTGTCACTGACTTGTGTGCCACATATATATATTTGTTCTTTTTCGTGCCTCCCAAGCTCCACATATACTTCAGATCGGTACAGAAAAAGACCCTTGCAATCTTGGTGTCACACCCTCACAGGTATCACGAACCAGCCACCGGTTGTACCCTCCACTGCTTTACGTTGGTAAGAACCTTGTAAGAACTTGGTAAGACGTGTGAGAGTGTGATTCCACTTACCCATAAATAGTTGATAGGGGATTTATATTAATTTCTAACAATATCAAACAACGAGTTTCTATTTAAGTGTGAAATGTAGGACATCATGGACCGACTGACTACAAGGATGGATGAAATAATTGCAAAAGCGGTCACTAGAGCGTGCACACAACCTTCCTCCTCCGCTGCTACAACAACGTCATCACCGTCACCTCCCGCATGTACTACAGAGTTTGCACAGCGCGTGCTCAGTTCTCAAATGGAGAAGGCAGAGCAAAACCAGTTCAACAACTTGTTCCAAACATACTTTGTTGTGAAGGAACGACGTTGTCGTGTTATGATTGATGGTGAGACTTGCAACAACCTTGCAAGCTTAGAGATGGTTGAGAAGCTTGGTCTGACCACACAGCCACATCCACATCCATATTACATGCAATGGGTAAATTCTTGGGATAAGATAAAGGTAACTGAAATTGCTCGTATTGAGTTTTCAATTGGTCTTTATAAGGACAGTGCAGAATTTGACATAGTACCTATGCAAGCATGTCAATTATTGCTAGGCAAGCCATGGATATCTAAAAATAATGTTTTGCACAACACAACTACTAATAAATATTTGCTCAGATATAATGGTAGAAAAATTATTTTTATACCTATGACTGCTACTAAAATTTTAAGAGAAGATCTCATGAGAGCAGAGAGAAGAAAAAATGAGCCTTTTAGAAAAGAATGGGCTATTTCAGATGTTACAATACCGTCATCTAAATCTGAATTTTTACAAAATGGAGATAGTGCTTTGCCTCTTGTTGGAACTAATATTTTGCAGCATGTATCCCAAAAAGAGGACAAGGTGACTGAGAAAGAACAGGTAAATGTATCAGGTAAGAGCTCTCTTGATGTGCTGATTTTTTCCACCAATGATGCTAATAATTCTATACTAAAATCTTCTATTGATTTACCTTTGACACATGGCGAATGTTCTACTGATCTTTGCGATAGAGAAGAGTTGTGTGATAGTGATATGATTATTAATGTGCCACAACCAGTGAATGAGAATGATTCTTTTGTTTTGGAACCAAATACTTGTGCTAAAAATAAACAATTGCTTCCAATTGCCACTGAACAAGATGAACTAAAATTGTTGTCTTCTCTAAATACTTTGGGGTATATTGAGTTTGAGACACTATGTGCTCTGAGTAGTTTGGAGGAGAAATTTAATTGTGCAGGATTGCCATGGTTATCTAGATGTACATGTCACTTTATTGGCAAATATAATTGTAAAGGAGAGTATATGGTGCATCGTGTCTATATTTATTCAACTCTGAAATCTCCTTTCATTGTGCAAAAATATGATCAACTAGAGGGCACCAATAGCGATAATGTTGTCATGTCGAAATCCCCAAGTTTTGTAATGAGGCAACAGGTTAAATTTCAAGAAGGGGAGCAATGTTGGCTACTATCGACAACTTGTCCACCAGCTAAGCTCAAACCGAGGACGGTTTGTTGTCAAGAAGGGGAGGATGAGGAGGACATGGCACCTTCGGATATGAACAATGATTATAAGGTGCGCTTGTTCCTACATTTGCATAGTGGCTTTGGTTATAATTCACTTGGTTCCACATGTACATGTCACTATTTGATTGTAGGTTCAAATGTGTTTCATAATGGAAGTTCATCAAAGTTGAACTTTCGGTTCGTCGGCAGCCCGACAGTGCCTCATTGGGAAGGCCATAACTCATCCATCGGGAGTGCGATCGAGGTCAATGAGCACTTGATGGAAAGATTGTTTGATAAGCTTTCAAATAGATCTAGTCCCATCTCAATATCACATCGGCAAGGCCTCCAAATCACCAATTAATTATGTCGCTATTTCTGGCGGGAGATACATTGTCGTCATGGGCTTGTTAGACATCCTTGGGACCCAGGCCCAAGTTGGAGCATGCCCCAAGAAGATGGAGAACGCCTAAGAGATGACCTTGGATGTCCTCCTCCTTGGCCACCACCTTAGGAGGCCAGCAAGGACGTCCAAGCCAAGCCAGAGGCCCAGTCCAATCTGAGTTCGAGTCTGCCTCGGCCGTCAGGACTAGTCTGCAATAAAACGGACGCCCAGGACGCATCCGAACTCCGTTTTTGATGATCCATATATGGATGGAAATATAATTTCATAAGGAAACCAATGGAAGTGGTCCCACATCAAAATTCCATCATAATCAATGGTAATAATCAAAACAAGTTGATGTCCAGAATCTGTCATGGCGCTGCGTCGTCGTCTTTTGGGCTGTTGGGCCTTGTAACGTGTTGGGACACCTTTAGGACGTGAAGAGGGATCCTTGGACGTCCCTTAGGCTATATAATCAGTAGCCACCACCTACTTTAGGTTTTGGGTTTTGTTTTAGATCAATCTGTCATTGAACAGTCGCTGTTATTGGTTTGCAAGACCCCAACTTCGAGTGCTTAATCATTCATCTGCATTTGTCACTTTAATTGAGTTGATTTTTATCTTGTTCTTGCTTGTGTTCTTCGATTCGCAGCAGGGATTAGCCTTCTTGGCGAGGTCAACTAGATTGTGACACGGTTGATAACCAGAGGAGACGTGGTGCTAAGGTTGCAGGGTTTGGGTCTTTGTGATCTGAAGCCGGATCGGTGTGTCGCTCTCTGAACAAATCGTTGTTTATCTTGAACCTGACGGAAGATCGGGATCCTCGTCCCCATTAAGTGGTATCAGAGCTTTAGGTATACCATCAAGTTCGCATCTTACCCTTAGTTCGAGTGTTTTTGCTTTTATCCCATAGTCCAATGCCGTATTTGTTTCCTATCCTATAACCATCCGCGCCATAGCCTTTGCATGATTCAGTTTCAGAGTCCGCTTTGTTGAGTTTGTGTCCTAGGTCAAAGTCTTGTTGCTAGTTTAGATTGTGTTCTTTTCCAGTTTGTGTTGATACCTCCACCCGCCGCTATTCCGTATCACCATCGGTTTGCATTTTGTGTCCACTAAATCCCTGATTCGAGTAGCTTCCTTAAAACAGTCATAACTTTTGCATCCGAACTCGAAACGGGAAAAATTTTATACCTATGGAGAACGCCAAAAAATTTTAGATCTATTTCATCCCAGCAAAGCTGGGTTCGCAAAAATTAGATTTGCGAAATTCGATTAGGAAAATTGAGTTTCTGGGCCCACAAGTTTTGGTATGCTTTTTCGAGCACAGTCCTAATTTTCTATAGGCCACATCTTTTATTCAATTGAGCTCAAATTTTCTGTGGTTTATTCTTGCGTGCTCCTTGCTGAGAAAAAATATCAAAAGAGCAAAAGCAAGAAAAAAAGATTGGACAAAAAAATAAAAGAAAAAAATAGTAAAAGAGAATAGAAGATATCGAAAAGGAGCACATAAGGAACACTCAATAGCTCTATTGTTTGTGGTATCTTTTGCCTTGTTCATATCCGTTGCTACCTTTAATACTTGTTTCCTTTCATCCTTGTTTCCTCTCTTGTTTATCACAACTGGTGATAGAAACACGTATAGGCCAGCAACTAGGACAAGTGCTCTGGATATTTATTCAATATTGTTGTCTGTCACTGACTTGTGTGCCACAAATATATATTTGTTCTTTTTCGTGCCTCCCAAGCTCTACATATACTTCAGATCGGTACAGAAAAAGACCCTTGCAATCTTGGTGTCACACCCTCACAGGTATCATGAACCAGCCACCGGTTGTACCGTCCACTGCTTTGCGTTGGTAAGAACCTTGTAAGAACTTGGTAAGACGTATGAGAGTGTGATTCCGCTTACCCATAAATAGTTGATAGGGGATTTATATTAATTTCTAACAATATCAAACAACGAGTTTCTGTTTAAGTGTGAAATGCAGGATATCATGGACCGACTGACTACAAGGATGGATGAAATAATTGCAAAAGCGGTCACTAGAGCGTGCACACAACCTTCCTCCTCCGCTGCTACAACAACGTCATCACCGTCACCTCCCGCATGTACTATAGAGTTTGCACAGCGCGTGCTCAGTTCTCAAATGGAGAAGGCAGAGCAAAACCAGTTCAACAACTTGTTCCAAACATACTTTGTTGTGAAGGAACGACGTTGTCGTGTTATGATTGATGGTGAGACTTGCAACAACCTTGCAAGCTTAGAGATGGTTGAGAAGCTTGGTCTGACCACACAGCCACATCCACATCCATATTACATGCAATGGGTAAATTCTTGGGATAAGATAAAGGTAACTGAAATTGCTCGTATTGAGTTTTCAATTGGTCTTTATAAGGACAGTGCAGAATTTGACATAGTACCTATGCAAGCATGTCAATTATTGCTAGGCAAGCCATGGATATCTGAAAATAATGTTTTGCACAACACAACTACTAATAAATATTTGCTCAGATATAATGGTAGAAAAATTATTTTTATACCTATGACTGCTACTAAAATTTTAAGAGAAGATCTCATGAGAGCAGAGAGAAGAAAAAATGAGCCTTTTAGAAAAGAATGGGCTATTTCAGATGTTACAATACCGTCATCTAAATCTGAATTTTTACAAAATGGAGATAGTGCTTTGCCTCTTGTTGGAACTAATATTTTGCAGCATGTATCCCAAAAAGAGGACAAGGTGACTGAGAAAGAATAGGTAAATGTATCAGGTAAGAGCTCTCTTGATGTGCTGATTTTTTCCACCAATGATGCTAATAATTCTATACTAAAATCTTCTATTGATTTACCTTTGACACATGGCGAATGTTCTACTGATCTTTGCGATAGAGAAGAGTTGTGTGATAGTGATATGATTATTAATGTGCCGCAACCAGTGAATGAGAATGATTCTTTTGTTTTGGAACCAAATACTTGTGCTAAAAATAAACAATTGCTTCCAATTGCCACTGAACAAGATGAACTAAAATTGTTGTCTTCTCTAAATACTTTGGGGTATATTGAGTTTGAGACACTATGTGCTCTGAGTAGTTTGGAGGAGAAATTTAATTGTGCAGGATTGCCATGGTTATCTAGATGTACATGTCACTTTATTGGCAAATATAATTGTAAAGGAGAGTATATGGTGCATCGTGTCTATATTTATTCAACTCTGAAATCTCCTTTCATTGTGCAAAAATATGATCAACTAGAGGGCACCAATAGCGATAATGTTGTCATGTCGAAATCCCCAAGTTTTGTAATGAGGCAACAGGTTAAATTTCAAGAAGGGGAGCAATGTTGGCTACTACCGACAACTTGTCCACCAGCTAAGCTCAAACCGAGGACGGTTTGTTGTCAAGAAGGGGAGGATGATGAGGACATGGCACCTTCGGATATGAACAATGATTATAAGGTGCGCTTGTTCCTACATTTGCATAGTGGCTTTGGTTATAATTCACTTGGTTCCACATGTACATGTCACTATTTGATTGTAGGTTCAAATGTGTTTCATAATGGAAGTTCATCAAAGTTGAACTTTCGGTTCGTCGGCAGCCCGATAGTGCCTCATTGGGAAGGCCATAACGCATCCATCCGGAGGGCGATCGAGGTCAATGAGCACTTGATGGAAAGATTGTTTGATAAGCTTTCAAATAGATCTAGTCCCGTCTCAATATCACGTCGGCAAGGCCTCCAATTCACCAATATATTCTGTCGCTATTTCCGGCGGGAGCTACACTATCGTCATGGGCTTGTTAGACATCCTTGGGACCCAGGCCCAAGTTGGAGCATGCCCCAAGAAGATGGAGAATGCCTAAGAGATGGCCTTGGACGTCCTCCTCCTTGGCCACCACCTTAGGAGGCCAGCAAGGACGTCCAAGCCAAGCCAGAGGCCCAGTCCAATCCGAGTTCGAGTCTGCCTCGGCTGTCAGGACCAGTCTGCAATAAAACGGACGTCCAGGACGCATCCGAACTCCGTTTTTGATGATCCATATATGGATGGAAAGATAATTTCATAAGGAAACCAATGGAAGTGGTCCCATATCAAAATTCCAGCAGAATCAATGGGAATCGTCGAAACAAGTTGACATCCAGAATCTGTCACGGCGCTGCGTCGTCGTCTTTTGGGCCGTTGGGCCTTGTAACGTGTTGGGACACCTTTAGGACGTGAAGAGGGATCCTTGGACGTTCCTTAGGCTATATAATCAGTAGCCACCACCTACTTTAGGTTTTGGGTTTTGTTTTAGATCAATCTGTCATTGAACAGTCGCTGTTATTGGTTTGCAAGACCCCAACTTCGAGTGCTTAATCATTCATCTGCAATTGTCACTTTAATTGAGTTGCTTTTTATCTTGTTCTTACTTGTGTTCTTCGATTCGCAGCAAGGATTAGCCTTCTTGGTGAGGTCAACCGGATTGTGACACGGTTGATAACCAGAGGAGACGTGGTGCTAAGGTTATAGGGTTTGGGTCTTTGTGATCTAAAGCCGGATCGGTGTGTCGCTCTCCGAACAAATCGTTGTTTATCTTGAACCTGATGGAAGTTCGGGATCCTCGTCCCCATTACAGGGAGTCCATCAAGGGCTCCGGCCATGCTCTCGACCAAGCCAGCGTTGTTATCATCAGGAGGGTGATTGAGCTCTCTGATGAGGATGAGCCTGAAGGCCTGACCTCGTCGGTGGTGGCTGTTTCTACCGCTGCCCTGGTCGTCTTCGCTGCCCCCATCACTCCCATCGTCCTCACTGCCCATGACATCCCCAGTCCCTTCACTCCTTGTGCCGTCGGCTCGCTAGATACGAGCCATGATGAGGAGATTGTGAGGAAGCTCTATGTCGAGCTAAATCACGAGGCCCTCGGCGTCTCAAGGGATGGAGGCCTAGTGATCCTCAGCAGTGATAGTGAGGAAGAGATCACCAAGGAGGAGGAGAAGAAGGAAGAGGTGAAGGACGAGCCCATGTGTAGCGGCTCATCGATGGGAGGCGAGGCTGCTCCCATCTCACCACCGAGTCCTTAAGGAGCTTGGTGATGATCGGAGGTGGTGTCCACCATGGTCGTCTTAGACTAGGATCCTAGTTTATCCATTTGTAAATCCACTTTCATGAATTATCAATGAAATGACCAGCTTTTGATGTGGATGATTTATTTTGTCTTTATCCGCATTCTTTAAACCGTTTCGTGTTTGAGTTGCCGCGAGCAAAATCACGATAGGCTATACACGTGGATGTGGTCCAAAGTTAGGATCTTTTGATAACAGTGGCCTTGTGACCGGGTTTACTCATAGCCATGAGCAATAGTTTAATCGAGGTCTCGAACTATAGTCAGGTCGGAGCCTTGTTCGTGGCATAGATGTAAAATATCTTGGCCATTATTTACTCACAGGGCACAAAATCACCGATTTTATTGGTGGAATAAAAAAGTGATAGTTTTCCTTGTGAGTAACCATAGGGGCGGCAGTCTAGGCGCACATTATGGTTGTTGAGCGGTTTTTCGGGGATCGTGCGCTCTAGGAGGCCATTTAATCCCTCGCCCCGCTTCGGTGGCAACCACTGTGTCTATTCTCCCGCTTAGCATTACCAAAATATGTCTTTTGCCTTTTTCACCTTTCCTCTCACCCTCAACTCCCCTCTGCCGCCACCATAGCTACAAACCTCGAGCTCCCGGACATGATGCCACTGCTCTCCATGAAGATGTTACCATGGCGGAGCCCCGAGTCTTGCTTCAGCCGAAAACTAAAGAGCCTGAAGACCTAGTGGAGCCCGTGGAGCCGATGGTCATCGTGCCGCTAAACGAGTACTGGGTCACCTCGTGATGTTAGAGGTGAATCTAGATACGTTGAGTGGTGCGTACTTCTTCTAGATGGATACGAGTGGACTGCCACCCAAGGTGAGAGCCATCGGACCCCGAACACATTCCAAATCACTGCTTTTACTGCTCATTGCGAGTGTGGGTTTGCAGTGCCTCTATCCAAGTTCTTGGAGCGAGTCTGTAGGCATTACAAGATTGAGATTGCTCAGATGCTACCCAACGCTATCGCTATGCTTAGCGTTTTCACCTTTCTATGTGAGGCGTGGCTTGGCATCGAGCCCTATCTCGATTTGTGGCGCTACTACTACTCGGGCATGTATCATGCTACCAAGCTATTCGTAGGGTCGGTTGGTTTCTCCCTTAGAACGACTTGGGAGTACATTGTTTTCCCGATCAAGTCCTCCTAGAAGGGCTATGCAGAGAAATGGTTTTACATTAATCTTTGGGAAAAGAATGTCATCAAGGGCGATTACAGGATGCCCGTGACCAGTGATGTGTGGTACTCGACCCCCACCATTACTAAGAAAATGAGAGGCCACATCAAGCGTGTTCGGGCGCTCCGGGAAGCCGGATTGA
The DNA here is from genome assembly GCF_019320115.1 of Miscanthus floridulus. NCBI lineage: Eukaryota > Viridiplantae > Streptophyta > Magnoliopsida > Poales > Poaceae > Miscanthus > Miscanthus floridulus. The sequence continues at coordinate 102,276,477 of NC_089585.1, forward strand.
CCGCCGCACACGTAGTCGAGACCTTTGCTAGGTGGAGAATCATTCCCTTGAAGAGCAGGGACCTTGCCTGTGTTGACACTAGATATGGCAAACAGATAAATCTGCAAGCGCACGGATGTCAATGTAGCTTTCACCTAGGAGTATTCCAAGGTATCGAATTTCCACGAAGAACGTAAAGTGGACTAGTTAAGAACTAAGAGTGTCCGAGGGTAAAAGTAATAGGTAGAGAGGATATATGTGGTTTCTCTGAACTAAGGCAAGACTAAGAAATACTATATCACGGTTGTTTACTTCAGGGCGTACCTACCCTAACCTCACCCAGAGGGTTGATTAGGCATAACAGCACCATGAGACCTATGATTTAATAACTAGACCTATCGTGGTGCAATACTGTAACACCTCTGGTGTTACGAGCTTGCTTAGCACCTAGGTTAATGCCTAAGAGAAATTAGTAAGACAAGTTTTTGGGTTTAAAAGTTTAAAGCACAAGGAATTATAAACGAATCTTGTGGACAAAAGTTGTTTAGGGCTTATTTTGGAAAAGTATGAAGAAAGTGCTTAACAATGCCTAATAACAAATAAATGGCGAATTGCTTGTGTATTTGATTAAGCATGAAAAACAATTTTTATAAACAAAAATAAAATATAACTTGTAATTGGTACTTAAATAAAATTTGAAGTGCAAGTTTAGTAGACGAAAATGCAACTTTGGTTTTGGAGAACGAATATTGTTAACTAGGGTTTTTGCTAGCTCAAAAATCAAATTGGAAATTAAAATTAGCCCTTTTCGTTGAATCGACAAAAAGTTGAAGTTGTGTTCAAAGTACACTTTTTGGCGATTTATAAAATGCAAAAATAGTTAAATAACGCCCTGATGTTTTGGTTCTATTGTTTGGTTTGATAGATGGTAGTGTGGACTTCATATTGGAGGACTTGCTTGGGCCTCAATCGCGATCAATCGCAGCACTTGCTTAACTTTTCGATTCGTGCGCATCACTACTCACCGTCGAATGGCTCGGCCTGCAGTCACCGCGTGCACTGCCTGCCAGTCGTCTAGCCGATGTGGTGCTCCGCCCACCACACGAACCACCTACCAAGCCATGCTCGATGCCATCGCGTAGCCTACTGCATCACGACATTGCGCTGCTATATGCGCGTGGCCGCACGCGGGCACACTTTAATGCCTTTGTCGCTCTCTCTTCCGTGCACCCGAGGCGCCCATGGTCACGCCCGCCCATTGCTGGCACCTTTCCCCCCACTCGTGAGCACGTGCGTGCCCCTCGACCTCGTGCTAGACCTATTACTCCACGATGCTACCCCTCCCAGGCGCCTCCTCCACCGTCGTCTGCGCTGGGCCACCCCTACTGTCGATGCCACTGCAGGGCTTCGCCACCATGACCTGCCCCGGTCGGAGGTCCGCTGGTGACGGCATCCCCACCGCGCTCTGCACGTCACGATGTCCCTAGCCGCACGCCATCGCTGTGAGTCCGTGCGGACCTCGCGTGCCTCTCCGTCCACCCTAGCCGACCACCATGCCCGCGGCCCGCTGCTCTGGGCAACCTCCTACAAGCACCTACAGCCACTCCCATCGCCGGCCACCGCACGCGCAAGCGCACCCGAGCCCCGCGCTACCCCACGCCGTGTCCCTATCATGGCCGCACCACTGCCGCCCCCGCCATCGTCCGCGCCGCTCCGCCCTACTGCTGTTGCCCACCGTAAAGCTCGAGCTCAACCATGAACCCCTCCTATCCCTTCCCTTTTTCTTTGATCTTCTCGGTGTTATTGCTTCGCGTTGATGCCTCGGACTCACCTGCGTAACAGGTTCACCAGAGCTCCAGTGGTTCACTAGAACGACGATGATGCCGCCGTTGTGCCAACTCGGATCCACCCCACATGTGGCCAGTCCGCCTCAAGCCATTCCTGCCCTAACCAACTCCACAGCGGTGTTTTTGGTGAGTCACTGTTCCTTCCCTAACTCCCCGTTAACTCTGCCATAGCCATCTTGCCGGAGCACGCGCGCCATTGCCACCATCCATGTATGCACATAGGTAGACATGCCCTACACACTGTCACAGGCCATCGAGGTCCTACGTGGTCGCGCGAACCCTGCGGTGCCCCTGTGCCCCTGGCGGCAACCCCTCCGCCACCGCCGTGACCTCCCCGGCCGGTCTTGGCCGTCGTCGGATCATCCCCGCCATGGTGCTCTGCTCTAGTGATGCCCGGGGACTGGGGAATGGTGAAGATAGGAAAATGTAGGGGTTAATCGCATAGATGGTGAGGCATATACATAGTGTTAATAGTTGGAATGCGATTTAAAAATAGAAAGGGGTCCTTTTTGCAAAATTGTACAGCGCACAATTGGGCCACCCCTCCGAGTTGGCCTGCTCCCGTGGTGGGCTGGCTGCTCACCCGCGCCTGGGATCGTCCATGTGGGTCGGTCGCTTCCGGCTGTTGGGCCGCCGCCTGCCCGCTTGGGCCGCGCGCGCGCATGCAAGCCGAGCCTGACCGCTCAAGCCTTGTCTTTTTGTGTTGTTTTTGTTTTGTTAATTAAGTGCTCTTCAAAAATTGATAATAAAATGTAGAAAAACACAAAAATATCAAACTAATTTTGTTAGGCTCCTAAAATCATGATCTATCGGATAGTGTATTTTGTTCATATAGGTTTTGTATGTTTTATGGTGCTCTAATTATTTTAACATGCTTAATATTGTTAAGACATAAACTTATAGGAATTTTTGTGATAAATCGGTGATAGTGTTGACTCTAAAAATTTTACAGTAAATTACTAATATTATTAGCTGCTCACTATAATTTTTGTAGCTCCAGAGTAATTAGTTTGCTAGATAGATAATGATGCCCTATTTCGAATAAAGATTAAATCAATAGAATGGGATAAAGAAACACCTTGGAATTTTATAACTAAAAACACTTGTTGGGAAATGACATTTTTCTTGATGATGTTGATATGTAGATTAGTACGTTAGTCATTAGAGCTAGCTTGTTAGTTCGTAGTATGTACTCTGTTTTAAAAGTTGTTGTTGTTGCCTTGTTAATTAACTATTTCATCATGCCTGCATCGCATTGCATACCATAATAGGGACCATGATGGATCGTGGAATCAACTGGAGTAGCTGAAAAGGTGGTGCCAGGAGTCATGTCACAAAGATGGGATACTAACTTTTGGTTATATTTTACCCTGGCAAGCCCCAGTGCATAACCCATATTATTCTGCACTTTAAATTATATTTGTGCATTAAGTTTTAAGGAGTTGAATGAAACCCACTTGCATATATATATATATCTTTATCCTATGAGTCTTACTAGTATGACATGATCATGTAGATTGCTATGCTACAGGACTCCGGTAGAAGTCGAGTGATTGCCTGTCACTCACAAGAAATAGGAAACATATTATTGTTGTTACTATATCATTTGGAATATGTATATGAATGTTAAATGGAGACCGAGCAGGGATATGGTTTGGGTATTGGTGGGTGTAAGAGGTTGTGTCCTGCGGCCCACGGGGCATAGCTTGGTTACACTATTTTACCTATCTGTGTCAGTTAAGGACCGGCCGTTGCATTGGACTCTAGGCAAGTCAGAGACTTATTATCCCGAGCACATACTTGTGTATTGGCATAGGGAAGACTTGTTACTCTCTTGTCATGGGTTCTGACTCTTTTTGGACCAACTTTCAGGGTGGTTTTTGGGTGGAGGTCTAAGCACCGCACTGAGTCCAGGACTCATAGGTGGGGGCTTGGAGTCCAAGTTTGGACGGGGACCTGGACCCCATGAGAAGAGGGTAGTGGGTTGGTCCTGCTTGTGCCTGGGGTACAAGCAGGATGTGTGTTTTGGGGTACCCAGCTGGGCACATTGATTCGTGAATCGCCAGTGATCCAGTACGACTTGTCTACAATCTAGCATCGTAGTAATAACTGGAAGATGAACGATGATAAAATGATTCTGATTGCTTATCACCTGCTTGAAAGTAGCACAAGTGCTTACATAGAATGGTTAGTTAATGAACTAATGCTGACTGCTAATAAAATTGAATATAAGGACGCACGTATAGTACTGCTTCCTACAGATGTAATAAACCCACAAGCCAGATAGCCTTGTATATCCTTGGAGTCTTTTCTTTCCTCCTATGGGTAAGTCTTGCTGAGTACAATTGAGTACTCAGGGTTTTATTTCCCCCTGTTGCAGGTGACAGGCGGATGCTAGAGTTGACCCTTGTGTGCGGATTTCTCCTGGTGGGCTCAGAGAGGATTCCTTTATGCTGCGATCATAGTTTAATTTATAACTCTTACTAAATGTTTTTATAAATGGAAGTTCTATAATCTATTGTCATAGTTTATATATCAATGCTTCATCATGTCATGAATAGATAATTATTTTCGCTGTAACTCTGATCACATGTTTATATTCTGCTGTTAAATTAAATTGTTCACAACTCTGATAACATGTTCATATTCCTCTATTATAAATAATAAATAGTATACTATGATGTTACATGGAAAGTGATGTAAGAAATGGCTAAAATGTTATAAGCTTTATTCTCTCATTTGTGATCCTGATGGAAAAATGCGGATTTTTGGGTTCTCCCTTGGGGTGTGCTCGACGGAACTCTATAATTTGGTGTCCTCCCTTGAGTACTTAGTGTCTAATGGAAGACAAGTACTCCTAGGAGGCATTACATTAGGTGGTTCTGCCATAAATACAAAGGATGGACAAGGCTGTCACCATCTGCCACCTACCACAATCTATCCGGAGGCCTAGCCATAAACATGGGCAAGCTATAGCCTAAACACCATGCTTAATCTATAGACTCACTACTCTAATCCTATACATGATGAAATGAGACTAGAGCACTCTAACCAAGCAGTGAAACTAGTAAACACAATAATATAAATAATACTTAAATAATGCAAAAGAGCAGAGTTACCACATAGAAGATGCCGGACTTCACTCGAAGAAGAGCTTCATCCACTGAAACATAAGTGGAGAGGATGCTGACAACCCTGGCCCTTCTCCAAGCTTCTCCTCACTCTCTCCCTATCTTCTACTTCTAAGTAGTAGAGCTACAGAGCTTTGCCTAGCTACTACTCTCACTTGGAGTGATGGAATGAGATGGTGCACTTTACAAATGGCACCTCACACCACTATTTATAGCTCTCCAAGGTCAGTTGCAATAGGGGGGGTACTTATAGACATCAAGTAAGGCGATGGAGGTAACTTGGGCGCCGGGCGGCATGGTAGGGGCACCAGTCGGCGTTGGATAGCACCGCCTTTCGATCATAGGGCCTTGGTTGGCTCCCAAAGGCGATTGTGAAGGTAGTACATCCAAAGATTTGGCCGGTAAGGTAGTTCTAAGGTCAGTTGTAGGCTTGAAGTCTATGATAGTGGACCCATGGATCCAAGACCACTCCATCATGACCATCGGTGCAAACCGACTTAAGATCAATGCTGGAGAAGGCTTGGAGGACCTCTCCCATGGATCAGTGTCATGGAATGGGCAAGTGTGGCCCTAGGCGGTGCGATGGTGGGGCCAGCTAGCATGGCATGTGGGCCCCTGGCCTCCCTGCCACGTCCACTTTCCTCCCTTATCCATTTTCTTCACCATTTTGCACAATTTTTGCTATAATTTCTGCATACAAATAAATCTCCATGTACAAGTGGAACTAGGTGAATTATAAAGCAAATCCTACACTTGTGATGATGATTTTCCTAACTTTATCTTGCTTTTGGTTGAAATGTTGATGGTCAAAATAGGTGTTAGTGACCGTCAACAAGCTCTCTCACACCGAACATTTGCTCGTCCCGAGTAAAGGATTCGAACAAGAAAAAGAATTGAGCAAAGATTTAGGTGGATTTGATACACAACTTTCTTAAGATATGATGCAAGCACAAAAGATATTCCAAGTCACATACTCATACCTATGGGCTTTGAAGTGGCTAGAACATCACCTTGGGTGGTTGAGAAATGGAACAGTTTAGACTTGAAGACATAGATCACTTCTCCTTCTCAAGTGAGATTGGAGTTTTTGATAATATATTTTTTTCAAAACAAAACATAGCTCATGCTACTCCTCATATGGTTCTCCCAAATCACTCAATGGTATTTGTGTATGTCCTCACCAAGATCTTACTTTGCCTCAAGGCCCTATAACTATAGCTTATGTGGAGTTTTGGGTAGGAGAACTTGAAAGGCATACTTAGAATGTTTATATTGTAAAGTCAAAGCATGGATCCATGGAGGAAAACAACATACAAACATGTTCAAGAGTGCAAGTGTGTGGATATGAGTGGAAAGTTGACTCCTCAAAGATTTTCTCTCCTAATCTAGATGATTGAGATCATGGGCTATCTTTGATGCTCATCCTCTCTTTTTTTTGCTCGACACTTTTTTCATCATCTTTTCCAACTCTCCTTTTTTTCAAATCTCTCTCTCTTTTCATTACATATAGCCCATGTCTCTTTTCTAGACTTGTATGGAGAATGGAGAGAGATCTTAAATACATGGAATCTTTATTTTGTAGAAAGATGGAAAGGCATGTTTGTGGAGAGGTGGAAGGCATGTCTATGCTAGCTCTCAGTGTAAGAGCATATCATAAGTGTGGAAAAAAATGTTTTTGCTTACTCTCAGTGTAAGAGTAAAGCATATATGGGTGGAGTGTATGTGATCTTGATCATGTAAGCATGGGTATCACCCACTAGGGTCACATGATTTGACAAAACAAAAACAAAATCTAAGCAGCAAGAAGGTGTAGGTTTGTCAAGATATTGCCTATGGCTCTAGTAGGACATTTATACCATAGAGGAGTTTTGAAGCCATGGTTTTAAATTTTGTTCAAAACAAAAGTCTCCAAAACACTTGATTAGAAAGAATGACTAGTAATGTCATCACTATATCACACTTCACAACAACTTAGGTAATGTTATCCTAATTAAGGTTCCCACAAGCATTAAGTGAAAGACAAGGAATAAAGATTATGCAAGCCAATCTCATAAGATAAGTCTTGATCAAATTTTGGGGTCATGTTTTAGAATTCATCAAGTTTTAATAACATGAAGAAATTGGTTTTTATGCATTTATTTTCAAGGAGATAAATATAGGAGAGGGGTACCGAGACACAAACCAGTGTCTCTTAATGAGATGAAGTCTAGTGAGTTGATGTTGATGCTTGAACTGCTTCTACGTGTAGCCTTGGTGTTTTTCATTAGAGGAGAAGTTGCTTAAGCCGGGGTTGAGTTGCCGAACCCCCACACCTATTCCTTCGGCATATGTGCTTATTCAAAGACACAAAGAGTGAAAGCAACAGGGTTCTACTAGTACAAATGTACTAGTGAACCAAAACTTTATTCCTCTTATTGAAAAGCAAAAGGAGACACATAGCATGATTGGAAATGAAACAAAAGTGCCTCAACATTTATAATACCAAAGGGGAGATCGAGGTGAAGGAGAAACATACCTATGTCAGTATATTGTTAAGTTAAACAATGTTCCTAGTGAAGGTTGTGACACTTCTCAAGCTAATGACTCCCACAAGATAACATTTGAGATCATGGCGCTATTATTTTTTTATATAATATACTTTTAATATACTTGGACCTTCATGTGCCCATATATTTTTTTATTTTATTTTACTTGGACCTTCATGTGCCCAACTTTTTTTTAGCTCCATGTCTCTCTTCACAAAAAGGCAAAAAGGGGTATTTATAAAAGAGATAGTTCACATCTTTGAAGTGCCAAATTCATAAGGTCACAAAATTTATCTAAACTCAACATGACAACAGGTTGCATAAGAAGAGGTTCATGTTTAAGCATTTGTTTTAGAGATGAGAATGTAAAGACAAATCATGATCATTCAATTTTAACATCTCAAACTCTACTCTTCCTATGTTGGATTAAGTTAAGACAAGATTATAAGAACATTTGCACAATCATTTTGGGCACACTTCTACTGCTCAAGGTGGCAAGAGCTTAAAAGAGTTGGCTATGATTATGAACAGAAAGAAGACATGATTGAAAAGCTAGGCTTGACCATTGTGTTAGCAAAACTAAACAAGTTCAATCATATCAAATATTCATGCTTATTGAGTCAAAGGTAATGATTTAAACATTAACCACATACTTAGAGATGTTACCTTTGTTGTTTTGAAGCGTGACGGCTCATGATGATGACTTTGAATGGACCATCACATTTATTTCCAAGCATTCTATGCCCGATTAGTTTCACTCTTGAATTGCACTTTTGTACCTTGTTCTTCACTTGAATTCCTTCTTCTTGATGTCACTCCTGATGCTTGCTCAAAAAGTCTTGATTCATGATTTTAATATTTGCAACAAAGACTAGTGCAAGGTGATACTACAAACCCGACCGATGTGTGAGTACATCGGCCGGTGCTACAATCAAGCTCAATCTTCAGTGGGTTCACTCTATTTTATTTGAAGGGAAAAGCATAATCTTAAGAAGGTAAACTATTTTTATTTATTACTATTACTACTTACGATGATAGAAACTAAACAAACTTTATTGAATTAAAAATAGCAAGTAAACGGGTTATCTCCCGGCAATGCTTTGTTTTAAGTCATAAGCTCGACCTTCGCAGTTTCAGCTGCAAGAACTTGCACCAAGTCAACTATGAGCTTTGGAATACTTGTGGTAAACAAAAGCATCGACAACCATCCTCTCGAGGATTTGATAAAAGAGAAGCATAGGATGGGTGTAACGCTCATAGGTGTAGGTAGCGCAAGGAAAGATTGACTCTAGAGATTTCTCACGAAAGCGTGGATCTTGTGGCTCTTCTAGAATGTAGCTTTGATATTTGTCCACATGATCCTCCTTTTTAGACTCCAAATTTGTTCTTTCGAGAATGTCCATAGACCAAACATATTCGTCGATCATCTCTTGTCTATGGCATTCTATGAGTGGACTCCCATCCTTGTCCTCCATTAGGATTGGGATTTTCACCTCAGATGATTTGTGCTCCCATTTGGTGTCAACCAAAAGGGGTGAAGTGCCTCCTTGGTTTGAATTATCAACAAAGAAACAAAGATGGACCTCGGGGAGATCAAAGTCTAAGGTGGGAAATTATGTTGATCCGAGGGGCTCCTAGGCAACCAAATCTTGAGATGAGATGATGATTTGGGGACAAGGATGCCAAAGATCTCTGTTGGATTGGATGATTGAAGGGTGTTCCCAATATCAGGAGAGAGATCCTCCTCGAATTCAAAAGGAAACTCCAAAGGATGAATTTCTTCTTCCTTTGGTGTACCTTGGAATGGTTCAGGACTTGGGTTGGCAACTAAGGCTTTAGATGGAATTGGCAATAATTCAGCTATCAAAACTTCTTCTTGCTTGGGGGTTGAAATGTCCTTTTCTTTAGGGGAATCATCATGGACATCGGTGTAGGGAGAGTTTTCAAGGATTGTGTCAAGGATAGCTCTCCCCTCACTATTAGAAAGATGTAAGAAGGCTTCTCCTGAAGTGATGTCAAGGAATTGTGTAGATTCCTCGCTAAGACCAAGATAGAAGTGTTGTAGAAGGATAGGTCTGGGTATACCAAGATCAAGGCTAGATGAATAAAGATCCATCAAGCATGCCCATGCGGGACCTAGGGATTCCTTCTGTTTTTGCTTGAATGTTAGGACCTCACTTCAAAGACTACCAACTCAGGGGATGGGGAAGAAGGTTAAGCAAAACTTGGCTCAAAGAACTTCCCACTCTCCTTGTGCACTCTCTATGGTTCGAGTATACCGTAGTTTGGCTAATCCCATCTAATAGAACAGAAATAGCTTCCAACAAGGGCGAATTTCATAACTATTGGTGAGGATAGGTTTTGATGATGGAGTTGGCTCTAAACTAGCACCCATTGGAGCAACAAATTGAATGATAGGAATGTGATCCATGGTATGAAATATAAAGGATAAAAAATACTTGGATGACTTGGTTCTAAACTAGAACAACTACTGTTCCCCGACAATGGCGTCAGAAAGATTGTTGACATTAGATATGGCAAACAGATAAATCCACAAGCGCGTGGATGTCAATGTAGCTTTCACCCATGAGTATTCCAACGTATCGAATTTCCACGGGTAACGCAAAGTGGACTAGTTAAGAACTAAGAGTGTCCAAGGGTAAAAGTAATAGGTAGAGAGGATATATGTGGTTTCCCTAAACTAAGGCAAGACTAAGGAATACTATATCACTGTTGTTTACTTCGGGGCGTACCTTCCCTAACCTGACCTAGAGGATTGATTAGGCACAACAACACCTCGAGTCCTACGATTTAATAAATTGACCTATCATGGTAGAATACAAAGGATGGACAGGGCTATCACCGCTTGCCACCTACCACAATCTATCTAGAGGCCTAGCCATAAACATAGGCAAGCTATAGCCTAAGCATCATGCTTAATCTATAGACTCACTACTCTAATCCTGTACACGATGAAATGAGACTAGAGCACTCTAACCAAGCGGTGAAACCAGTAAACACAATATTATAAATAATACTTAAGTAATGCAAAGGAGCAGAGTTACCACACAGAAGATGCCGGACTTCACTCGAAGAAGAGCTTCATCCGCCAAAGCACAAGTGGAGAGGATGCTGACAACCCTGGACCTTCTCCAAGCATCTCCTCACTCGCTCCCTATCTTCTACTTCTAAGTAGTAGAGCTACAGAGCTTTGCCTAGCTACTACTCTAACTTCGAGTGATGGAATGAGATGGTGCACTTTACAAATGGCGCTTCAGACCACTATTTATAGCTCTCCAAGGTCAGTTGCTATAGGGGGGTACTTATAGACATCAAGTAAGGTAGTGGAGATAACTTGGGTGCCGGCCGGCGTGGTAGGGGTGTCGGCCGGTGTTGAATAGCACTGCCTTTCGATCGTAGGGCCTTGGTTGTCTCCCAAAGGCGGTTGTGAAGGCAGCACGTGTGAGGATTTGGCTAGTAAGGCGGTTCCAAGGTCGGTTGGAGGGCTCCAAGTCCATGATAGTGGACCCATGGATCCAGGACCACTCCATCATGACCATCTGTGCAAATCGACTTAAGATCAATGCTGAAGAAGGCTTGGAGGACCTCCCATGGATCGGTGATGTGGAATGGGCAAGTGGGGCCTAGGGCGGCGCTATGGTGGGGCCGGTCAGCATGGCATGTGGGCCCCTGGCCTCCCTGCGACGTCCACTTGCCTCCCTTGTCCATTTTCTTCACCATTTTGCACAATTTTTTCTATAATTCCTGCATACAAATAAATCTCCATGTACAAGTGGAACTAGGTGAATTATAAAGCAAATCCTACACATGTGATAATGGTTTTCCTAACTTTATCTTGCTTTTGGGTGAAATGTTGATGGTCAAAATAGGTGTTAGCAACAACCTACACATATTCGGGGGTTATAGACCCAAATAGAGAGTCAATGGCAGGTTTGAAACCCTATCCCGACTTGGTCTTGATAAAGAGTTTTACCCCTCCATTGTTTATTTTTAACCTTATCATGCTTTTTTAGAAGTGTCAGAGGAGGAAATCACTCGTTGGGTGAAGTTTATCCTCACCGTGAATCAAGCTAGTTGGGAACGCGTTCCCCAGCCCTATCATGCCGAGAACCCTCCACCTGAGGCGAGTCACTTAATCTTCCCTAGACTTGTTTCTTCGAACAATCAGGTTAATTTTGTTTTCTTGTGCTATCAGGCGGCCCCTGGTGTGGGAGTTATTCCTGAGAGTGTTGACTTGAGTGATGACAAGGGAGACATCATGGGGGTTCCCCTAGCCCTAGCTCCTAAGCCTATTGGGGCCACGGATGAGCCAGCCCAAGGACAGGAAAAGGTCAGGGGGAACCCTGCCTAGGGGCAGGCAATAGTCGGGAGAAGGCTGCCACAGGAGCAGGCCATTCTCGAGAAGATCCCCGCCCCCAAGTTGAGGATGACACGGGGGAAGAAGGTGATAGAGGACACAACACGAGGGCCGACGAAGCCCAAGAGAGCACCGGCCGCTCGGTCAGCCCCTCAACTAGAGAAAAGAAAGCTTCGATTGCAAGGGAAACCTGACGAGGTGACCCTTCCTGAAACAAATATAGCCAGGAGCAAATCCAAGAGCCCTCCATCAGGAGAGTGTACGAGAGCCACAGGAGTCCAAGCTAGCGCTAGCAAAGAGCGCTCGATCAGGGACCCACATGACTAGGTATCCACTATGGTCATTTTTGGTAGATTATTTCAAGCATTTACTTATCTGGACAGTATCAAACGCACATGGGAGGTTTGTTCTCAGGAAAAGATGTTGGTCTCAATAATCAGCAACCCGACAATCAAACAAGGGCCAAAGCTTAGTGCTCTATCCTGTAACAACCTGGGTTTTTGGAGAAGCCAAAAATACGAACTATTTAAAAATTTTCCTGCAATGTGTGAAGCATGTAGATGCTAGGTCAAACAAAGAACAATTTATAAATAAATTGTTGCATACATATAGGATTACTTGTAGGAGTTTGCCAGAGCTCTTTTGTTGGTTTAGCGTTTTGCGTTGGAGTGCACAAATCCGTAGCAACCCCTCTTAATTTCCTTTTGGAATGTCTCATAAATCCCCATCACATTTCCTTGAACTCATTTAATCTGAAATCATAAAAATCACACCTCTCGGATTATTTTGAACTTCCCTTGAAATTCAACTTCTCTTTATATTCCACGTAACCTCTCTTAAAAACTCATTCAAATTCCTTGAAACAATAAAAGGAAAAATCCTTTTCCTTTTATACCTCCAAGCCCACCATCCCCTTTCCCTTGGCCCAACTGGCGCAGCAGCCTAGCCTGGCCCGGCTCCTCCCCTTCGGCCCGTCCGCTCGCCCTTGGCCTCGGCCCAGCCTGCCCCGCCAGCGCCTTGGCCCAACCAGCCGGCCCAGCAAGCCGCGGCCCAGCCTGGCCAGCAGCCAAAACCGGTGCCCCCTTGCCAACCCTAGGGCACGCCCTAGCCTCCAGGCGCTCCCAGCAGCTCCCAGTCGCCGCCGCTCGCTCGGACATGCGTGCATGCGCCCTGCACACGCACCGCATGCCCCTTCTGGAACCCTAGGCCAAGTGCGCGGTGACCCGCTCCCACGCCGCCACCGCTCGGGTGGCAAAGCACACGCCCGTGCTTCACCAGGTCTGCACCCCTGCTTGATGCGCGCCGCGTGGGCAGGAAGCACGGACCCCGAGGATCGCTGCCGTCCGTGACCCCTCGGTAGCCCTAGCTGGCGCGCTATAAGAACCCCGACTCCGGCACCTCTCCCGAACTCCCTTTCCTGGCCGCCACAGAGCCCTACCTCCTCTACCTCGTTCTCCCTTCCTCCGCACCCACCAACGACGCCACGGCGGGAGCCCAAGAAGCCAACGCAACCACGACATGATGTCGAGCAAGCATGCGTGGCGAGCCACCTTGCCACCGACGCCGCGCCATCGTACCCCGTCGTCGAGCCACGCCGTTCGGAGCCCGCACGTCGCGACCCCGCTCCGGCTCGGCGTCAACCGCGACATCTCCTCGATGCCGCTCCGTGCTCACCGGTGAGCAGCGTCGTTGCCAAGCTTCCATTTTTCCCCCCTTTCCCTGTCGTCGTCCTTGACTGAGATCGGCCCTCATGCTGTGATTTGTGTTCCCAAGGAAGCCGGACCTCCTCTGCTTCACCCCCTGCCGCAACTGCATGGCGACGATGGCCCAGTGCGCTCGGGGAAGTCATAGCCGCAGCAGCGACCCTGTCACAGCCTCACCCAGCTCTCCTCTGCGCCAAGCCGCGACGCTCGGAGGCCACGTCGTCCCTGTCGCGTCATTTCGAGCCCCATCACCGTGCTGCGACCACGCCACCAGCCGCACCACGCGACCTCACCCTGCACCCTGACCACGGCGGCGTCGCCCTGAACCGTAGCCAAGAGCCACCGGTGCCACCTCCGTCCACCAAGCCCGGACAGCCACACCACGACGTCGCGGCCACGATCGGAAGCGCCACTACCTTGATGCAATCTGCCGCACCGAACCCTTCCTGCACTAGGCAGCCTGCCTCCATCCTCTGATGACGGTGAGCCTCCCAAAGCCAAGTTTTCGCCTTCCCTTGCACCGTAGTGGAGTTTGTGCCTAAGACTGGCCTTCGTGCCACGTTCCTTCACTTCGCAGGGAAGCAGCAGGCCTTGAAGCACCCTTCACCGACTCCGTCGCCCCTCCGGCCACCCGCTGCCCCGGCCTGACCAGCCACAGCCGACCCTAGCCACCTACAGCTAGCCACGGCCATGACCAGCAAGCCACAGTTGGCTAGCAACTGGCTGTAGCCGGCCAGAGGAGGCCGCAGCAAGCCATTGCCAAGCGGGGCGTGCTCTGGTAGGCCACCTATGGCCGTAGCATGCCCGGACGCCATGACCAACCCCCACCTCGACTATGTCAAGCCTCGAACCGAACCCCGCCTTGCCCATGCCTGCTTGGCCTTCGAGTCGCTGTTGCAAACCAAAGCCGGACTAAAGCCCTACATGTTGCCAGCCCAAGACCGATGACCCCTCCATGTGTCCGGCCTTCGAGCCATGTTTTTCTGCAGGGGCCTCGTCAGCCGCACGATGCCAACGCTCTTGGACACATCACGCACATGCACTCGTCGTGTCATTCCGTTGCACTCACGCCTCGGATGACACTGGCATGAGCCTATTTACGTTACATAGAAAAACACCATGCCATGACCTTGGATGCCCAACCATAGCGCACTGTGGCCACCACTACACGCTCGTGTGAGGCCTAGCCCGCCCTTTTGTGACCACCATGAGCTCGAGTACACCGAGAACGCCACGTCCTAGCCACGGCCGTGACCAAACTCCTGGAGACCGTACGCAACACCTAGACCGCCCCTGTGTAGCTAATACTAGCGTAACCCTCGCTTTTCCGCTTGGGAGGCGTATAGGTGTGCCATGGACTTGCCTAACCCGCACACACGGACCTAGAGCCCCAGCCTTGCTTTGCCCATCGTTCGTGGACGCACGCCACGAGCCGTGGGCTTATGCACACTCACTTGCATGTGGTGACGCACGGCCGTGCCTCTGCATGACGTCGCATGAGCCTCAGGACCACACCACTGCGGCTGTTCGCATGCCCATGCGCAGTCCTACGCTGAGCCACGTGTGCGAGCCAACGCCATAGCCACTTGTAGCCAGCCACAGCGAGCCATAGCAAGCCACAGCTAGCCACAGCAGGCCGTAGCTAGCCAGAAGAAGCCACAACCCTCCGGGACAAGTTATAACAGCCCTTGGGAGTCCACATCTTCTGCCGCCATTGTATGGAGTCTGTCCCTGACCTTCCGACTGCCTCGTTAAACGAGGGCATGCCATTGAGGAGATATCGAGACCACCTTTGCCAAGACCACCATTGCCGAGACCACCGTTGACGAGCACCACGATGTGGACCAACCCTTAAGTACTCTCCGACCACCTCGGCAACCTTTCCGACCACGTTGGCAACCTACCCGACCACTTTGGCAATCTCATCGACCACATTGATGATCACTCCAACCACCTCCACGATCTCACCGACCACGTCAGCAAAGCTCTCCGACCACCTCGGCCAGCCTTCCGACCACCTCGGCCAGCCTTTCGACCACGACGGTGATCTCACCGACCACCTCGGTGACATCTCTGACCACCGACGAAAGCCCCTTCCTGCTTATTCTTATACTCGTTTGTACACTTACAATATGTGATCTTGATCTATCTATATCTGTCTGCACCGTGCCCTCGTGCAGGTCTGCCTATCCCCAACTATGGAATGTGCTACTCCTCAGTCGTGTCGAGTTGTTGCGTCTTCGGTCGTGTTTGGTTCTTATCGCTGATTGTTGGTGTTGTTGCCTGTGTGCCGAGCCTTCGAGCCGGCTGAGGGATCATACCTCATTCGGACGTTACGATCGCGGGATCTGCCTCGCCATGACCGTGATGCCGAGTGTAACTCGACCCATCGCTTTTTAGTTGGCTTCATAGTACCATGAGTGTTAGCTCCTGCCTTCGGCCCTAGAACATGGTCGTGATGGATTCTATGTCGATACTAACATCGATGCGGATATCACCCGCACGCTTTGAGCCCTCCATGACCAAGTCCTGTGGGAGATGACCTGGGAGATAACAATCATGGAACGATGGATGCCAACTCGTTGGTGTAGCTTGTGACCGCGAGTTCGCCTTGCCATGACCATGGAGCTACGTCACTCTTTTACTTTTACTTGCCTCTTCGTTCTCAAACCCCCGTATGCTTGTACCTTGTATGACCATCGCATTTCTTTGATTCCCGTGGTGACAACCGCACCGCTATGAATTAGAGAGATGTCTTAGTGCCAGTGCACCTAAGTCGGGTACCCTACGAGTGGTTTGCGCACTTGGTGTTTGTCGCTTCCTTCCCATGCCCCGTCTTTCGTCGTGGCGCGAGTGTTGGAAGAAGTAGACCTTGTCCCTTGTTGTTCTTGCTCTTGTTGCACAGTAGCCCACCCTGTTTGATTCCGTCTTGCCCATGATGATTGGATCAAAGACCGGACTATCCCCTTAGGTTAGCAAAGCTATGGTCTATGTCGTACCTCGGACCCGTGCGTGTTGACCCGATCGACCGTCTAAAACCATCTTTCCCGAAGATGTGTCTGAGAACATGACATGGATGTGCCTAGCTAACCCCCGCTTCTTTTGTTTGCTGAGCAACTCTCTTCTCGGCTCCCGACATTATTATGTCATGAGGATCGAGAGAACCCGTTGCTGTCCAATCTCTTTGCGCTACCACTTTCTACCGTAGCAGGCGAGCCGAAGTACATTGGAGCCAAGTCACAATAGTGTTATCGTTCTTGTTTGCTACTCGTGTCCAATTGTGACTTGTGGGATAAGGCTATAAGAGCCGAACCCCGTTGTTCTTCTTTCTTGGGGCCCGACTTCCAATCCCCGTCAAGTCAATGACACTAGATCGAAAGATCGTGAGCCATGGTGTTTGCTCTGAATAAGCTCTGGCTTAAACCGTTTAACGTAAAGCCATACCGGCTTGGCTATAACTTAAGCTTGTGCTTAGCAAACCACCACTTGTGATTCTTTGGCCTGGGGAAATCGGACAACCACCGAGAGGGCTAAGCCGTGTATCTCGTATTACCTCGCTGGTGTTATAAGATTTTCCTGCGTCTTGGCGTCTTTTCGAGTGTTGAGTGCTCTCTTGCCTTGCGTGTCGCTTCACGAAGTAGCTGACGATCGGACCAAGAGAACATGGACGACAAGGACTGTGGAATGGAGTCAACGCAAGAGGAGGCAACCCCACTAATGGAACACCAACGAATGAAGGATTGTACCACTACTACCTCTACATCACAGGTGTCATGGCAGCACCCTCTTTTAGAGAATCCTATTAGACATTGCATAATATCTAGAACTGCTAGCGCTTTATAATTATTACTTTGATAGTATTTTGATGCATGCTACTACCTGAGCCATTATTACCCTGATGCAACCCACTCTACTACGTCACCCTGCTTTGCGCATTCGCTCGCTTATATATGCTTACTTGCATATTACACCACTATACTTATTATTAACTCCACTTCGCATTATATCTGGGATGTGATGCTGGTGGAGCACCCTGGGAATGGTTTGGCTATGGGTGCCAGACTTGGTGGTGTGTGAGCGTGCTGCGTGTGTCTTGGGTGCGTGGAGAGTGAGGGTTGTGTCGACCGAGCTAGAATAACGACGAGCCTAGGGCGAGTCTTGCCATGTGGTGCTACCTGGGCACCTAGATGTGGAATACCTGTGGCGGATAAATGGTAATTAGAGGTGTCCTTGGGTGTGAACCTCGGAGAGGTGGAGCCCGGGGTAGAGGTGCTGTGGTGGCACGTAAAATGGAAACTCTGATGGAGACATTCTGGCTTGGTCAATCCCTAAGGACTTACTAGTACTCAGGCCCTGTTTGGTTGGGCTTTTGGCTTTGGCTTTTGGCCTCAAAAGCCAAAAGCCCAACCAAAGGGGCTGCTTTTGGAGGGTGCTTTTTCAGAAGCAGCTGCTTTTCCGTAGTTCATTTTTGAAAGTTGGTTTGATCCTGCTTTTGGCTTTTGGCTTTCTGCTTTTCGAAATTGGTGGAATAAAAAGCTCTTCCATACTTGTTTCAAGAGAGATAAAGATAAAAGGTATATTTTATACTTGTTTAACCAAACAGCTTTTAGCTTTTCTACAGCTCACAGCCCACAGTAGCTTTTCCATAGCTCACAGCCCACAGCAGCTTTTTCCCACAGTCACAGCTCAACCAAACAGGGCCTCAGACTCACCGGGAATCCTTTACATCCCACTCGCCCTATATGGTGCGGGACGGTTGGACTACTTGGTAGAACAATGCCACTACTACTAGGCGAACGTGTGCAAGGAGGTACGGGGTGCGCGATTGCCCCCACACCCTTCCGAGACTTTAGGAGGCCTTGTGGACCTAGCTCTTGACATCCGGAGGGCCCCGGCTCTGTCTACGACTCACAGTATCAGCCATCCCAGACTAGACTTGGGATGTACCAGGGCTGAGAGGTAGGGTGGCATCGTTCTAGGCTAGCAAGCGGCCGGAATCTGCCTAGACGGGGCACCATCGAGGATGGCTATCTCGTGGGTATGTAAAACCTCTGCAGAGTGTTTGGTTGATCGATCGATACATATGCTGACTTGTTGGCTATGGACCTTTCCTGGGTTTTGCTTAAACTAGATAGGAGATGAGTCCTTCTTTTCTCCCTCCAGGGTTGGGGTATTTTCCAGTCGTAAAGCCTTGGGGGCTGCGGGCCGTTGAGACAAGTGCCGAGAGGGAGTTGGCCTGTCGACCTGAGTGTGTGAGATGAGATGTGGTGATGGTGGTGTGGTTATGGTTGGGATGGTTGGTGGATGGATATGGATGGATGTGGATGTGTGTGGCTGGGAATGTGTTAAAAACTGGATATTATTATTACATTACTACTGTTACTTGCTTCTCATGCGCTAAGGATGCAAACCACAGCCACATGTTAGGATCGCCAGATCCTCTTGTTTTATCTTTTCCACTAAAGCTCATCGGTGCTGACCATGGCCTGCACACTTCTAGCGGTGTGCAGATTTTCTTGCTTCTTAGAGATGCTGACTTTAGAAGGATTAGGAGGTCTCGTGCCTATGCTCAAGTTTGGTTTGGAGATGGAATCTACGCTGCGCTACGCCAACTCTGATGATGACCCGTGAAGGAGGAGCCTTCACTCGATAGTCTTCCACTAGATTAACTATGTAATAGGTGTGTTCCCCAGTGATGTAATATCTTGTATTCTTGTAATCTTATGATGTATGACTGTGATATCGACTGATATATAATAATATGATGGAATCAACTATTGGTTTCATCATATTATAATTCATTCTGTGGATTTTCCCTTCGTGGAAAATTGAGGATGTTTCAGTTGGTATCAGAGCCATACTTGACCTTAGGACGAGACCTTTAGTACCAAGCACTAGTGTAGAAGCCAAACATTCTATCTATAGTGGAGTCATAGCTACTAACACTTGATTCCCCGTCTCTACCTTTAGTTCTACTACTAACTGACCATCCCCGATCTGAAAAGTTGACCACTAGGAAATGATTCCCTATGTCGTCCACACAAGATCGATAGATGTGTGAGACTCAAAGGCTTAGGAGTCGCCTCAAGTCAACACTATGCATATAGGAGTTGTGATGCTGTCTGATTGCCTGGATCTTATGTTGTTGAGTTTCTTGTGCTTCTTGCGAATTTTATTATCTGAGTGTAGGTTATAGAAGCTATTTTATTTACATGTGACTCCAGGACCCTGGCTAACCTAGCAGGCTATGAACCAAGACCGCCATATGACTAGACAAAACCTCTAGAGATCCTTGGACACCCCATACAAATTTGGATTGAGTTATTGAAGAAAACAAAAGGACGACAATTCATTTTGCAAGGTTCTATGGAACAACTACCCCGATCAAGAAGCAACACCCTGCCTCTTGACCGACCGAGCAACACCTTAATCTCGAGGATGAGATTCCTGTAAGGAGGGTGGACTGTAACAACCTAGGTTTTTGGAGAAGCCAAAAATACGAACTATTTAAAATTTTTCCTGCAATGTGTGAAGCATGTAGATGCTAGGTCAAACAAAGAACAATTTATAAATAAATTGTTGCATACATATAGGATTACTTGTAGGAGTTTGCCGGAGTTCTTTTGTTGGTTTAGCATTTTGCGTTGGAGTGCACAAATCCATAGCAACCCCTCTTAATTTCCTTTTGGAATGTCTCATAAGTCCCCGTCACATTACCTTGAACTCATTTAATCCGAAATCATAAAAATCACACCTCTCGGATTATTTTGAACTTCCCTTGAAATTCAACTTTTCTTTATATTCCACGTAACCTCTCTTAAAAACTCATTCAAATTCCTTGAAACAATAAAAGGAAAAATCCTTTTCCTTTTATACCTCCAAGCCCACCATCCCCTTTCCCTTGGCCCAACTAGCGCAGCAGCCTAGCCTGGCCCGGCTCCTCCCCTTTGGCCTGTCCGCTCGCCCTTGGCCTCGGCCCAGCCTGCCCCGCCAGTGCCTTGGCCCAACTGGCCGGCCCAGCAAGCCGCGGCCTAGCCTGGCCAGCTGCCAAAACCGGCGCCCCCTTGCCAACCCTAGGGCAGCGCCCTAGCCTCTAGGCGCTCCCAGCCGCTCCCAACCGCCGCCGCTCGCTCGGACACGCGCGCATGCGCCCTGCACGCGCACCGCATGCCCCTTCTGGAACCCTAGGCCAAGCGCGTGGTGACCCGCTCCCACGCCGCCACCGCTCGGGTGGCAAAGCACACGCCCGTGCTTCACCAGCTCCGCACCCCCGCTCGATGCGTGCCGTGTGGGCAGGAAGCATGGACCCTGAGGATCGCCGCCATTCGTGACCCCCCGGCAGCCCTAGCCGGCGTGCTATAAGAACCCCGACTCTGGCACCTCTCCCGAACTCCCTTTCCCGGCCACCACAGAGCCCTACCTCCTCTACCTCATTCTCCCTTCCTCCGCACCCACCAACGACACCGCGGCAGGAGCCCAAGAAGCCAACGCAACCACGGCATGATGCCGAGCAAGCACGCGCGGCGAGCCACCTCGCCACCGACGCCGCACCATCATACCCTGTCGCCGAGCCACGCCATTCGGAGCCCGCACGTCGCGACCCTGCTCCGGCTCGGCGTCAACCGCGACATCTCCTCGATGCCGCTCCGTGCTCACCGGTGAGCAGCGTTGTTGCCAAGCTTCCATTTTTCCCCCTTTCCCTATCGTCATCCTTGACTGAGATCGGCCCTCGTGCCGTGATTTGTGTTCCCAGGGAAGCCGGACCTCCTCTGCTTCACCCCCTGCCGCAACTGCATGGCGACGATGGCCCAGCGCGCTCGTTGAAGTCACAGCCACAGCAGCGACCCCATCACAGCCTCACCCAGCTCTCCTCTGCGCCAAGCCACGACGCTCGGAGGCCACATCGTCCCCATCACGTCGTTCCGAGCCCCCTCGCCGTGCTGCGACCACGCCACCAGCCGCACCACGCGACCTCACCCTGCACCCCGACCACGGCGGCATCGCCCTGAACCGCAGCCAAGAGCCACCGGCGCCACCTCCGTCCACCAAGCCCGGACAGCGACACCACGACGTCGCGGCCACGATCGGAAGCACCACTACCTTGATGCGATCTGCCGCACCGAACCCTTCCTGCACTAGGCGGCCTGCCTCCATCCTCTGATGACGGTGAGCCTCCCAAAGCCAAGTTTTTTCCTTCCCTTGCACCGTAGTGGAGTTTGTGCCTAAGACTGGCCTTCGTGCCACGTTCCTTCACTTCGCAGGGAAGCAGCAGGCCTTGAAGCACCCTTCACCGACTCCGTTGCCCCTCCGGCCACCCGCTGCCTCGGCCTGACCAGCCACAGCCGACCCTGGCCACCTACAGCTAGCCACGGCCATGACCAGCAAGCCATAGTTGGCCAGCAACTGGCTGTAGCCGGCCAGAGGAGGCCGCAGCAAGCCATTGCCAAGCGGGGCGTGCTCTGGTAGGCCACCTATGGCCGTAGCATGCCCGGACGCCATGACCAACCCCCACCTTGACTATGTCAAGCCTCGAACCGAACCCCGCCTTGCCCATGCCTGCCCGGCCTTCGAGTCGCTGTTGCAAACCAAAGCCGGACTAAAGCCCTACATGTTGCCAGCCCAAGACCGATGACCCCTCCATGTGTCTGGCCTTTGAGCCGTGTTTTTCTACAGGGGCCTCATCAGCCGCATGATGCCAACGCTCTTGGACACATCACGCACACGCACTCGTCGTGTCATTCCGTTGCACTCACGCCTCGGATGACACTGGCATGAGCCTGTTTACGTTACATAGAAAAACACCGTGCCATGACCTTGGATGCCCAACCATAGCGCACTATGGCCACCACTACACGCTCGTGTGAGGCCTAGCCTGCCCTTTTGTGACCACCATGAGCTCGAGTACACCGAGAACGCCACGTCCTAGCCACGGCCGTGACCAAACTCCTGGAGACCATACGCAACACCTAGACCACCTCTGTGTAGCTGATACTAGTGTAACCCTCACTTTTCCGCTTGGGAGGCGTATAGGTGTGCCATGGACTTGCCTAACCCCCACACACGGACCTAGAGCCCCAGCCTTGCTTCGCCCGTCGTTCGTGGACGCACGCCACGAGCCATGGGCTTATGCACACTCACTTGCATGTGGTGACGCACGGCCGTGCCTCTGCATGACATCGCGTGAGCCTCGGGACCACACCGCCGTGGTCGTTCACATGCCCATGCGCAGTCCTACGCTAAGCCACGTGTGCGAGCCAATGCCATAGCCACTTGTAGCCAGCCACAGCGAGCCATAGCAAGCCACAGCTAGCCACAGCAGACCGTAGCTGGCCAGAAGAAGCCACAACCCTCCGAGACAAGTTATAACAGCCCTTGGGACTCCACATCTTCTGCCGCCATTGTATGGAGTCCGTCCCCGACCTTCCGACTACCTCGTTAAACGAGGGCGTGCCATTGAGGAGATATCGAGACCACCTTTGCCAAGACCACCGTTGCCGAGACCACTGTTGACGAGCACCACGATGTGGACCAACCCTTAAGTACTCTCCGACCACCTCGGCAACCTTTCTGACCATGTTGGCAACCTACCCGACCACTTCGGCAATCTCATCGACCACATTGATGATCACTCCAACCACCTCCACGATCTCACCGACCACGTCGGCAAAGCTCTCCGACCACCTCGGCCAGCCTTCCGACCACCTCGGCCAGCCTTCTGACCACGACGGTGATCTCACCGACCACCTCGGTGACATCTCCGACCACCGACGAAAGCCCCTTCCTGCTTATTCTTATACTCGTT
The DNA here is from genome assembly GCF_019320115.1 of Miscanthus floridulus. Lineage (NCBI taxonomy): Eukaryota > Viridiplantae > Streptophyta > Magnoliopsida > Poales > Poaceae > Miscanthus > Miscanthus floridulus. Next base: position 102,299,842 of record NC_089585.1, read on the forward strand.
CGTACACTTACAATACGTGATCTTGATCTATTTATATCTGTCTGCACCGTGCCCTCGTGCAGGTCTGCCTATCCCCAACTATGGAATGTGCTACTCCTTAGTCGTGTCGAGTTGTTGCATCTTCGGTCGTGTTTGGTTCTTATCGCTGATTGTTGGTGTTGTTGCCTGTGTGCCGAGCCTTCGAGCCGGCTGAGGGATCGTACCTCGTTCGGACGTTACGATCACGGGATCCACCTCGCCATGACCGTGATGCCGAGTGTAACTTGACCCGTCGCTTTTTAGTTGGCTTCATAGTACCATGAGTGTTAGCTCCTGCCTTCGGCCCTAGAACATGGTCGTGATGGATTCGATGTCGATACTAACATCGATGTGGATATCACCCGCACGCTTTGAGCCCTCCATGACCAAGTCCCGTGGGAGATGACCTGGGAGATAACAATCATGGAACGATGGATGCCAACTCGTTGGTGTAGCTTGTGACCATGAGTTTGCCTCGCCCTGACCATGGAGCTACATCACTCTTTTACTTTTACTTGCCTCTTCGTGCTCAAACCCCCGTATGCTTGTACCTTGTATGACCATCACATTTCTTTGATTCCCGTGGTGACAACCGCACCGCTATGAATTAGAGAGATGTCTTAGTGCCAGTGCACCTAAGTCGGGTACCCTACGAGTGGTTTGCGCACTTGGTGTTTGTCGCTTCCTTCCAATGCCCCGTCTTTCATCGTGGCGCGAGTGTTGGAAGAAGTAGACCTTGTCCCTTGTTGTTCTTGCTCTTGTTGCATAGTAGCCCGCCCTGTTTGATTCCGTCTTGCCCATGACGATTGGATCAAAGACCAGACTATCCCCTTAGGTTAGCGAAGCTATGGTCTATGTCGTACCTCGGACCTGTGCGTGTCGACCCGATCGACCGTCTAAAACCATCTTTCCCGAAGATGTGTCCGAGAACATGACATGGATGTGCCTAGCTAACCCCCGCTTCTTTTGTTTGCTGAGCAACTCTCTTCTCGGCTCCTGACATTATTATGTCCTGAGGATCGAGAGAACCCGTTGCTGTCCAATCTCTTTGCGCTACCGCTTTCTACCGTAGCGGGCGAGCCGAAGTACATTGGAGCCAAGTCACAATAGTGTTATCATTCTTGTTTGCTACTCGTGTCCAATTGTGACTTGCGGGATAAGGCTATAAGAGCCGAACCCCATCGTTCTTCTTTCTTGGGGCCCAACTTCCAATCCCCGTCAAGTCAATGACACTGGATCGAAAGATCGTGAGCCATGGTGTTTGCTCTAGATAAGCTCTGGCTTAAACCGTTTAACGTAAAGCCATACCGGCTTGGCTATAACTTAAGCTTGTGCTTAGCAAACCAACACTTGTGATTCTTTGGCCTGGGGAAATCGGACAACCGCCGAGAGGGCTAAGCCGTGTATCTCGTATTGCCCCGCTGGTGTTATAAGATTTTCCTGCATCTTGGCATCTTTTTGAGTGTTGAGTGCTCTCTTGCCTTGCGTGTCGCTTCGCGAAGTAGCTGACGATCGGACCAAGAGAACGTGGACGACAAGGACTGTGGAATGGAGTCAACGCAGGAGGAGGCAACCCCACTAATGGTACACCAACAAATGAAGGATTGTACCACTACTACCTCTACATCGCAGGTGTCATGGCAGCACCCTCTTTTAGAGAATCCTATTAGACATTGCATAATATCTAGAACTGCTAGTGCTTTATAATTATTACTTTGATAGTATTTTGATGCATGCTACTACCTGAGCCATTATTACCCTGATGCAACCCACTCTACTACGTCACCCTGCTTTGCGCATTCGCTCGCTTATATATGCTTACTTGCCTGCTTGCTTGCATATTACACCACTATACTTATTATTAACTCCACTTCGCATTATATCTGGGATGTGATGCTGGTGGAGCACCCTGGGAATGGTTTGGCTATGGGTGCCGGACTTGGTGGTGTGTGAGCGTGCTGCGTGTGTCTTGGGTGCGTGGAGAGTGAGGGTTGTGTCGACCGAGCTAGAATAACGACGAGCCTGGGGCGAGTCTTGCCATGTGGTGCTACCTGGGCACCTGGATGTGGAATACCTGTGGCAGGTAAATGGTAATTAGAGGTGTCCTTGGGTGTGAACCTCGGAGAGGTGGAGCCCGAGGTAGAGGTGCTGTGGTGGCACGTAAAATGGAAACCCAGATGGAGACATTCTGGCTTGGTCAATCCCTAAGGACTTACTAGTACTTAGACTCACCGGGAATCCTTTACATCCCACTCGCCCTATATGGTGTGGGACGGTCGGACTACTTGGTAGAACAATGCCACTACTACTAGGCGAACATGTGCAAGGAGGTACGGGGTGCGCGGTTGCCCCCACACCCTTCTGAGACTTTAGGAGGCCTTGTGGACCTGGCTCTTGACATCCGGTGGGCCCCGGCTCTGTCTACGACTCACAGTATCAGCCATCCCAGACTAGACTTGGGATGTACCAGGGCTGAGAGGTAGGGTGGCATCGTTCTAGGCTAGCAGGCGGCCAGAATCTACCTAGACTGGGCACCATCGAGGATGGCTATCTCGTGGGTATGTAAAACCTCTGCAGAGTGTTTGGTTGATCGATCGATACATATGCTCACTTGTCGGCTATAGACCTTTCCTGGGTTTCGCTTAAACTAGATAGGAGATGAGTCCTTCTTTTCTCCCTCTAGGGTTGGGGTATTTTCCGGTCGTGAGCCTTGGGGGCTGTGGGCCGTTGAGACAAGTGCCGAGAGGGAGTCGGCCTATCGACCTGAGTGTGTGAGATGAGATGGGGTGATGGTGGTGTGGTTATGGTTGGGATGGTTGGTGGATGGATATGGATGGATGTGGATGTGTGTGGCTGGGAATGTGTTAAAAACTAGATATTATTATTACATTACTACTGTTACTTGCTTCTCATGCGCTAAGGATGCAAACCACAGCCACATGTTAGGATCGCTAGATCCTCTTGTTTTATCTTTTCCACTAAAGCTCATCGGTGCTGACCATGGCCTGCACACTTCTGGCGGTGTGTAGATTTTCCTGCTTCTCAGAGATGCTGACTTTAGAAGGATTAGGAGGTCTCGTGCCTACGCTCAAGTTTGGTTTGGAGATGGAATCTACGCTGCGCTACGCCAACTCTGATGATGACCCGTGAAGGAGGAGCCTTCACTCGATAGTCTTCCGCTAGATTAACTATGTAATAGGTGTGTTCCCCAGTGATGTAATATCTTGTATTCTTGTAATCTTACGATGTATGACTATGATATCGACTGATATATGATAATATGATGGAATCAATTATTGGTTTCATCATATTATAATTCATTCTGTGGATTTTCCCTTCGTGGAAAATTGAGGATGTTTCATATCCCCTTTAAGCCATAAGTGAACTAAACTATGTAACACAATTTGTTGATCCCGAGCTGCCTCTTGACGCATGTGTCTTGTGATAACATTACCCAGTCGGTCGAACCCCCCAGGTGTATCAGCCGGGGGTGACATCTGATGCAACCCTGACCCTAGAAAGGTGTAACCTGGAACTGTTGACCCAGGTTAAGGTTCAAGAGAGCAAGGCAGTGCTTCCCGAGGATGACCCTTCCCAGATGAGTCCACTTATCCAGGGCATGAAGGCTTGTCAAAGCTTTTGGAAAGAAGCAAGTGACAAGGCCAAGCATTACAAGGCGGTGGTGGCTCAGCTTGAAGAAGAGGTGAAAACTCTTCGGGATGCAAATGAAGGTATGGAAATTACTTGCTTATGTAAATTTGTATCTTTGCTATGGAGGTTGCTCTAAGTCTTGCCGTGTTTGTAGATCATGTCACGTACACTGGGCACCTGGAGGATGAGAAGGTGACTCTAGAGCAGGAGATTGAAGGACTGTGGTAGAAGCTTGAAGTCTTCGAGTAGTGTCGCATAGATGTTGAAGTAAAACTAGTGGAAGGAGCTCTCACTTTGGCTGGGCATGTTGTTGGCATCCTCAGAAGCTACTTGCCTGACCTTGATGTAGGCTTGATCTCGCAAGGCTACAATTGCGATGGAGGCAAGTCGAAAAGCTTTTTGAAGAGAGCCGGCAAAGCTCAAGCCGTTTGTAGAGAAACTTAACCTGTCAGTTAGTGATGAGGAAGAAGAAGAGTAAAACTTTTACATGTTCCTGCAACACTATGACATGTATTATAATGAACTACTTTTCTTAGCCTTTGATAATTCTTCTTATTCTTGCTATTTTGGCCCTTCATCATGCAAACAGTAAAACTTGTAGTAGCTAAAACTCGAGCAGTTCGCGTGCTGTGTGTTGATGCTGTTTACAAATTTAGGTTTAGCATGATCAAGAATTTTTGTAGACTAGTGAATAGTAGTATGATAGCCCCCGACTCTTTATTTGGATATAAGTAACTTATTCGAATGAAGAGTAGCAGACTAGCCGAGACAAATGTTGAAATTTGGCAGCCCTAGCTCCCGAGCATATGTGCTCGGGGAAACTACTACTAATAGAGAAAAAAGAAGTAAATAAAAATGAACTACTTATCTTCTTATATGTTGGACAACACTGAAAAACCATAAATCAGGAACAAAGTTTATTAGGCATAAAAGCATTGTAGCTGATCCATGTTCCACGTGTTTGGGAGTATGTCCCCGTCGATCTCCGCTAGTCGGTATGGCCTGGTCGGGGTATTTCAACTATGATATATAGCCCCTACCAAGGGGGTGTCAACTTAGTTTTATCCTTTGTGCGTTGGTCTAGATTGAGTACCAAATCTCCGATGCTAAGTGCCCGGCCGCGTACACGCTGGCTATGATATTTCTAAAGGGCTTGCTGATATTTCTCTACTCTGAAAGCAGTTATATCATGCTTTTCTTCAAGGTGTTCAATGTTGGTATAACGTTGATTAGACTACTCTTCTTCGGAGAACATTGCTACTCGGGGCGAGTTTAATTGGACTTCGGGGGAAAGGACAGCTTCAGCCCCGTACACAAGGAAAAATGGTGTCTCACCCATGGACCGATTAGCGGTAGTGCGCACCGACCATAAAACTGTAGGTTCCTCTTCAACCCACTTTTTATCATAGGCTCTAAGCCTATTGAAAATGTGGGTTTTGATTCCTTGCAGGATTATACCGTTAACATGCTCTACCTGACCATTGGTCATCGAGTGATAAACTGAGGACCAATAATGTTTGATGGCATGTCTTTCACAAAAATTCTCAAACTTTTTTCTCATAAATTAGGTACCATTATCCGAGGTTATTCGGTGCGGTACGCCAAAACACATTACAATGCTCCACAAAAAATTGACTGTATTTTCCTTGGTTATCTGGCATACTGGCTCGGCTTAAATCCACTTTGTGAAAGTATCGATCGCTACAATCAAAAATTTATAACCACCCCAGGCTCTTAGGAAAGGGCCTAGGATGTCGATACCCCATGTGGCGAATGGCCAGGACAAAGGGATCGTGTTTAACACTTAAGCAGGCTGGTGATCTGACGTTTAAAAAACTGAAAAGACTCACACATTCTAACCAACTCAGAGGCATCTTCGAGCGTTGTTGGCCAATAGAAACCTTGTCAAGAGGCTTTCTCGACCAGCATTCTATGAGAAGCATGGGACCCACAGATTCCTCCATAGATGTCGTGGAGCAAACTAATGCCCTTGGCCTGGGTGATACACTTGAGAAGAACCCCATTTCCCCCTCGTTTGTAGAAGATACCATCTACCATTTGATAGCTCAAGGCTTTACGGCTGGTTCGTTCCATATTCGTATCATCGACCAGGGTAGCCTGGTTTGTGAGGTACGTCTGGATTGGATCCATCCAGTTCTCCCCATTTCCAACTAGAGCAACAGCACAAGCTATATCGCCCAGCATAGACTTTCTAAGGAATTCGCTGAGTATTGTCTCGTCACTTGACGGATCAAGCGTGGGGCTTGGACCTGACTTTGACAGCGGGATAAGGGTTTTGTTAGCACTTCGATCAGGACATCTCCCAGTAGGTGCTATCATTTGGCTACCCAACTAGCGAGCGTATCGGTATCTGAGTTAAGCTTTCTCAGGATGTATTGGACCTCGAGTCTGTCGAATTTAGTTTCCAATCATCGGTATGCCTGTAAATATGCGGCCATGTTCTCGTTTATTGCTCGATAACCTTTACTGGTTTGTTTGGCGACTACCTCTAAATCCCCTTTCACAAGTAGTCGTCGAACACCCAAGTATATGGCAATTCGTAAACCAGTTAATAGGTCCTCATATTCAGCAATATTGTTAGTTCAAGTTGGATCAGTGAAATCAATTTGAATTGCGTACCTCATGGCATCCCCTTCTGGAGAGATTAAGACAACTCCAGCCCCTGCGCCGTTCTTGCATTTTGCTCCATTATAGAACATCAGCCAGTGCTCGAGGTTTTGGGACACCTCCTCGGGTTTGGGATTTGTCCATTCTGCAACAAAATCAGCTAGGGCCTTGACTTGATCGTAGTTCTAGGCACAAATTCTATATCATATTGGCCTAACTCGACTGACCATTAAGCGATTCTACCAATAGCATCTTGATTATGAATAATGGTACATAGTGGATATGAAGAAACCACCTTGATCTTATGACTTAAGAAATAATGCTTAAGCTTGCGAGAAGACATTAATACGTCATAGATTAATTTTTGGATGTTTCGGTACCTAGATCAGGCATCATGTAGCACTTCGCTTACAAAATACACTGGGTGTTGTTTGGTTGATTTCTTGGCTTGACGCTCGACCACCAGGACTGCACTGACAACTGTGGGAGTTGCCGCTACATAAAGGAGCCTGATTTCGCCATCTTTGGGAGGAACAAGTATTGTTTGAAACGCTTCTTCGACCTGCTCGCTCCAAAGAAAACTATCATGTTTCTTTAATAATTTATAAAATGGCTGTCGACACATAGAATTTTGTCCCATGCCGAGGACACACGTAGCAAGCCAGAAGGGTCCGCTTGATGGAGCTAGAGATCCGCCTAGCTTTAGCCCAAGGGTGGTCGATCCTGCACACTCCTCCTGAGACGTGCCAGTCAATTTGACCCTGCAATTTACAAGGAGAGAAAGCTTATCAGTAATTAAGGGCAGAACATGCCGGTGTTGCCAGACAGTCCCGAATGTGTGGCTCTAAGAGCTGATATGAAAGCAGATCGACTAAATAGTCGATTTCAGCATATTCATAAGAATGAATTGGTTAAAACTCATGGGGTTGTGTAAGAAGAATCGGTTATCATTATGAATGTCATTGTTTAAACAAATACTGGTCACTGGCAAAAAGATATCAACAGTAATTAGTTCATGCTAAGCCAATGACTACAAGTAACCGAACTCCTTTATAAAAGAATCAGTTCATCACCATTCAACCATTTAATAGAAATAAATCTAATGAACATATTAGATCTCATCTATCGCTATGACCAGTGGGGCATGAGGCAGAATCATACAGGCCGTAGAAACAACAATAGACTCGACGACCCTAACTTATTACTAATATCAGTGGGGCATGAGGCAGAATCATGCAATAATAAGATCATGGGGCTAACACATCTTTGAACCTATCGCTACTTCAATGATCTCGTGATGTGAACTGTTCATGAAAGCGCTCGATATCGGCTAAAATAGCCGATTCAGGCATAGCGCACAGTTAAGGTCATGCCCTCTCAAGAACAGATCTACCAAATAACAATCCCTACTCCATGGTGCTAATAGTGGGGTGTGAGGTAGAATCACACATGTCGTGATAACGGGTCATGGAACAGTTTTCGCTAACAAATAGATCTACTCAAGATCACACATGCCTTAACCGCACGCTATGCATGATCACGATTGATGTAAAACAGCCGATAAAACATAACTCGTCGTTTAAAGTATAGATTAATCAGTTTTAGATTAACAAACGATGGGTTAAAAAGGATATAAGGCCGATCTAGATCAATCCCAATCGGGCGAAGTGATATTGCTGTACTTAAATAAATAATGGAAGCAATAAGCAATATCGGTAACTTAATGAATCTATCCGAAGGAACACCACCATTAGATAGAGCCAATAACTTGACCTTGATCTAGTTCGTGCAGTGGGGGTCGACCGGATCGATGCAGTCATACTTGAACTAGGCAAGAATCGATAACTAACTTATACCAGAGTCACAGTGGAGGTCAACCGGATCGATGCAGCCATATGAACAGAGGCATAAGCCATGACGGTACTTACAACAAGCAGTGGAGGTCGACCGGATCGATGCAGCCATACTTGCTGAAGAACTCACTGAGATCTACTCTACTCCAACTCCTAAGGGGTGGCCGAAGCCGAAAAAGTAAATGACTTGTATATTAGATTGATTGTGTCTGATAACAAAGCCGAGGGTTTATATTTATACCCTGGGCTGATAAGAGTCCTAAACGAACACGACTAGATAACAAAAAGAAATATCAAGATACATGGACTCTAATTTCCCTTATGCAGAATCCTTGATGATGAAGCTTCCTTGTTTGATATGTGTCTTTGTTTCTTTCATCTTGATATGCACCTAGACATCATGTCCCTCTCAAATTTATTAAATAATATTTCTTGGTTGGCTCATAAATATCCCTTAATTAGGAAACTTTCTTGCTTTTGACATCATCGGCTGATCTCTTCCTTTCTAGGATAAGCTTACTAAATTTTGGTGTAAACACAGGCTCCCCTAGTTTGAAGTAAGAATTTTCATGCTTCGAACTATTTTGATCCGATGGTCTTCTTTTCCCCCAGCCGATGACATTTGATCACAATCACTGAAAGCTGCATTGGCTCCATCTTTTTTTTATCTTGATAACTTCAAAATTGATCTTTCTCTACATCACTGTTCATCTGCTTTAGCCGATTAGGAGCTGGCCACCCGAGTTCGATCATAGCAATACAAGTTAACCAGCACTACGGAAATATGCTGCATAAAAGTTTAGGTATTCTAGCCGATAGTCTTCTTCCAAGGAGCTGAGGAATTTACTGGCAGCGATATTACCTTATTCCAAGCCTCACCTACACATGTGAACTTTGAATTGTCTACCATACCGTCTTGGGTTGTTGAGGAATGGAACGGATTAGAATCCAGTCATCCTCGCTTCCCCTGCTCAGAAAACTTGGGTTTTTTGAAGGATTTTCAAATTAAAACATAGCTTTGCTTCTCAAATGATTCTCTCAGATCGCTCAATGTGTATAGTTCCTCGTCAAAGCATTGTTTTGTCTCTTCTTATCCTACTTCTAAAAAGCTTATGTGGAGTTTTAGGTAGGGATAAAATATGTAGCGTACTTACCTTGCATATATTGTAAGTTCAAATCTCGGATCCAAGGAGAGAAATGTCATACTCTTAGATGAAGATGTGCATGTGCGTGGAATATTTGGTGGCTAACCTAATTCTACTATGCTCTTTGAAATACATTTCTCTCTTATGGAATATTTTTGTGAGAACATGGGCTATCTTTTCTCATCTTTTTTTTCCTTTTTTATTTATTTATTTTGGACTTCTTTTGTATCCATCTTTTATATATCTTTGCATAACCCATGTCTCTCTTTATAACAATTTTTTGAGAGAAATATTATCAAGAACTTGGAGCATTTATTCTAATAAAACCTAACATATTTTTTGTCTTCTCCCAGTGTAGGAGCAGAACATTTTGAGGTGAATGAAGAACATGTTTTTGCGTACTTCCGGTATAGAAGCAGCACATATATGTGGCGTGTACGTGATTTTGATCTTGGGAACATGATAAATCTCTCAACAAAGGTCAACATGACTTGACAAAACTCAACACAGAGCAAGCAGCTTATGTGGAAGGTTTTTAATGAGACTAATATATGGCTCTAGTAGAAAATTCAACATCATTGAGGAGACATGCTATTGATTTTGATTTTTTGTAAGAAAAATTTCCAAGTACTTAGCAAAAAGAAGCAAGGTTTCTTTCATCATACCATATCTCATTCATCAACTACTTAGATAGCATGTTTTCCCTATGATAGATTGTTCACAAGTGACAGGAAAAGCATGAAATAAAGAATATGCGTACCTCCGCTTCGAACTGATGAATGCCTTTGTTTGGACTTTCTTCCAGTATGTACATATCAGCTAGACTTCATCAGCCTTATGATCTCTGTGTTCTCAATCAAACATATGATATGGCATGACCGCATGTACTTCCAAGATCTGACTCATCCTTTTTGTGTCCATGTACATCATGTATATATATGCATGGAAATCTGACTTGCATGCACTACATAAAGGGCTTTATCAGCTTGATGTCTTGATCTTCCAATCCTGAGCCGATTGCGAGCAATCTTTCATTTACTGCTTCTGACTTTTAATAAGGCGATTGTCAGTTTCAGAAGTCCCGCAATCATATCAAGTTGAGAACACAGAAAGAGCACTACGAAAAATGTGCTTACTGAAGCCACAAACTACAACAAAGGTCAGGGTTGGCCAAGAGGCTTCCTACGTTGGCCACTGAGCGCGTTGTAGGTACATCATGGTAGTGCAGACACCTTTGTTGTCGTCGGACATGTCCTCACCAAGCACGAGCTTAGAGACCCTATCTTTCGCCAGCTCCTATCTTGTTGTCCATGGAGCGGCAGTCGATCATGTTGGCACGGGCCTTCATGCTGAGCCGTTTGAACGGTGTGGCGGTAAATGCTGAGGATCGGCTGAGGAGCTTGGCCATTGTGGTAGTCGACTCGAACAGTCTACTGATGTCAATGCTGCTGCACTGCTCTAAGAAGGACATGGATGCATCGGACACGGCGCAGCTGAGGTCACTCACCATATCAACGAGACTCCGTGTGGACAACAATGAGCAGCATTTGTCATGTTATGGCCTAGACTATTCAACGTCCTTTGCCCATCCATCAGTTATGCCTCCATGAGAAAATATAGTCGATGTAGAGGAGGAGGTCCATAGCCTTGTTTGTCAGCATCACTTCCTTGTCATCACCGTCAGCTATGAGTTCCTTGAACTTGTTCCATGGTAACTTGTTGCTGCTGCCACTAACATTGCATCGCCACACGTACATAGCAGTCCCTACCCGGTCGGCCATTGCCAGCAAGTCATGCTCCGACGAGATGTTGAGCGTGTTAAGCAAGAATTCCAGTGAGAACTTGTTGGCGCCTAGCATGACGTGATACATCGGATCCTCATGCTTGTTTGTCCACACTTGGGGAACAAATGGTTCATAGGCTTGGGGGTAGCCGATTCTACTTCATTTGAAGATGGCGTCCAGGACGCAGGGCATCGACAGCCATCACTAGTCCTCGCTTTGGTGATCCGACCTCCTAAATGATAATGGTGTCCTTGGCGACGACAATGAAGTAATCAAGCTAGATGACCTTATCCTGATATCCTTATCGATAGCTAATCTCCACTGTCCTCCGTATGTCGATAATAATTTTTAGCCGATGGTCTCCTATCGGCTGTCAGGTTGTCAACCTTTTTCGTATCTCTGATACAACCTCCCATGATGACTTTTCCTTCTTATCGAAAAATATACTTGGTTGAATAGCCGATGATAATAACCCATGGAGGAAAACTCAATGTGACCTCGACAATCAAACTAGTGACGGTCATCGGCTATTGGCTTTATGTGATTATTCTTGAAATTCCACTGTTGTACCAGAAACTGATATCTCACTAGTCTTACACCCATGTCGATCGACGCAGACTCTGTCAGTTTGAAGGGTAAGGTCTTGAACCAACAACTGATTCTATCTCAAGAGAGGTGATTGGTCTTTGTCAGCTTGGAGAGTAAATGCTTCATCGACAAGACCTTCCTCGCATGGCAACTTAAAGAAACAATAATTCCTTGCTTCCTTGTCTGCTTTTCAATAAAGGCCACTAACAGTAAAACGCCTTCATGCGTATGTAAAATAGCCGATCTCAATTAATCCATGTTACGTATGCATCCATGAATAGTAAGCCAATGTAAAAATAGTCGATCTCCATATATCAGAATAATCATTATTAATTTGATCTTCTCTTGCTTGCATCGGTTGGCATAACAATGATATACTTTGATTCATCAAAATCTAAGTAAACTTCTTGATCTACTGGAGCTCTGAACTCTGATGGCAATAGAAAAGTCATTTGAATATTAACCGATGGTTGCCTTCTATCGGTTGTTTGCTTAGCATGCCATACTTAAGGTTTACCAGATGCTTGAGTCTGTTTCAACTCTCTATTCCTTAGGCGTTGCACCCTTCTCTTCTGGCTTCTTGTCAAAGCTCCTAGACACCATTGACCTTCCTGCCAAACATATTCTCTTTCGTTGCCTTCTTCTTCATAATCAGCCCAATCTTGATCGACAACTCTTTTTCCTAGCCGATTATGAATACTTCCATTTTTAAGCGTCGATCCATGTTATTATGGTGATATGCATCTTGAGCATGGATAGACCGGCGGTTGGCTTGAGATTGCCTAAACTCCCAATACTGATTGCTGCACTCTGGACAGTTACTCCTGGTAGGCAACTTCAAACCTTCATTCCAGCAATGTCTGAAGAAAGGATAATTCCAATGCAATTCAGTTTGTTTTCTTTCGTACCTCTCTTTTTCCTGTTGACGCTGGTATTCTTGCTTTTCCAACCAATGTTGATGATCCTTTTCTTTGTCGCTGCCATTTATTCAACAGAATTCATGATGTAACTCGTGGCTTTGTCGCCCCTTCCTTTGATGTTTCTCCCTGCTCATATCGGCTCTTTTGCTTATCGCGACGTCTTTTAATTTCCCTATATTCGTCGGCCGATATTTGTCTCTCGGGATCGACTGTTCCAGCTTCTCTTGATTTAGTTGATGTTAGGACCTTAGTCTTTTCTTTGAGTAGCCCAGCATCAACCATGTTTTGACCTCCTGGGAAAGGATTATCATCAACCTTCATTTTTCGAGGCATATTAAATTTGAGCCTTCCTTGCTGAATAGCCCTCTGTATATGCTACCGGAAGATTCCGCATTCATCAGTGGAATGAGAAGTAGTGTTATGGAACTTGCAGAACTTCTTATTCTTCAATTGATAAGGGGGCAACATAACATGACCATCGGGCAACTTGATTTGCCCCTTCTCAAGTAAGAAATCGAAGAGCTTGTCTAATTTTGTGACATCGAAGTCATAGCTCTCCTCGACTCCTCTTTCCTAAGGATTTGGCACCATTACTGTCTTTTTGCCCCAATTCCACTCAGCTGTGGCAACCTCTTCTTCTTCATCTTCATAGCCATCATCGACTGAGTATGGATTATAAGCTTCAGCCACTTTGGTACTCTTTTGGAATTGGGTATCTCTGCGCATACTCTAGAATTAGCTATTGAGCGCTGCCACTCATTGAGCCAATTGACCCAAGTTATCAAATTCTTGTCCTAGTAGTTTCTCTTTCCACATTGGCAGCATTCCTTGAACAGCTAAAGCAGCTAGTTGATCATCAGCCAAGTTTAAGGAGAAGCACAAGTTCTTAGTTTCTCGGAACCTCTGAAGAAACTCAGTGCCTGATTCATTAGTCTTCTGCCTTATAGCTGTCAAATCGGTTATCTTCTTTTCCCCAGTCCTAGTGTAAAAATATGTATAAAACTTCTTCTCTAGGTCATCCCAATTGGCAATGGAATTGACTGGTAGTGATGAAAACCAAGTGAAGGCCGGCCCTGACAGGGACAAGGAGAAGAAACAAACTCGATGGGCATCCTCAACTGATGCTTCGCCCAATTGCATAAGATACCAACTAACATGTTCTATCGTGCTTGTACTATCTTGGCCAGTGAACTTAGCGAACTCTAGGAGCCTCTAATTTGTGAGAAGAGCGACCAAATCATACCATTCTAGATATGGGCATTTGTACAAGAAGGTCAACCCTTTTGGCTTCAGACCGAACTGATTCTTCATCATCTCGGTCACCTTCAGCAGCAACTCATCAACATTTGAATTTGGATTTCTCTATACTTGCTGACCCATCTGTGTATTGAAATCATATGTGCCTTGATACCCTGGATTCGAAATCATGTGAAGGGTGTTATAATCTGATCCATAGTGATATCCTTGTGGAATCTCTATCTGTTGGGTCCTTTGCTGGCTTGCTACTTGAAGTCTCTGATTATAGACGTGAGGATCTATATCTCTACGGATCCTTTGAATTGATGATGCTATTTTTTGAGCCGACGATGGTATGTGGCCTGATGTGCCAAAATTGATCACCTGGTTCTGACCTTGTCTTGTCGGCTATTGCACATGTTGTACTGACGGTCCAGGATTATATTGTATCTGATTCGTAGTAGTTCCTTGAGTCTATTCAGATGAACCCTGAACTGCCTGGATATCATTATTACTAGCTGGTGCTGCTTCTTGATGGTTGGTACTGACTTGATTAGTCCCTTGGGTCGATAGATCTAGAATGTTGTAATAAGCCGGCCCAACTTGACCAACTAGAAACCCATGAATCGCCTCTTTCATGGCGTTGTGGAATATGTCCAAGAAAGCTTCGTTATGGCTTGATATGGCATCACGAATAGATTTGTCTACAACTTCCATAAAGAAACACCTGTCTTCAGCTTCAGCTGTATCTGTCTGCCCATGTAATAGAACTCTTGGTAGTGGAAATTTCTGAACAATTGTGTTATCACGTGTTTTGGTGTAGGACAACAAACACTTGTTCTGAAACTCTTATGTAGCTTTGCTGATGACACCTTTATCTCCATCAGGTAGATCTTCATAATGTATCATAAGGATATCATTGTTGTTGTGAGCCGCCATGATGATTGTGGGGTCCCACCAGGCGTGCCAGAAACGTGTGTCGACATAGAATTTTGTCCCGTGCTGAGGACACACGTAGCAAGCCAGAAGGGTCCGCTTGATGGAGCTAGAGATCCGCCTAGCTTTAGCCCAAGGGTTGTCGATCCTACACACTCCTCCTGAGACGTGCCAGTCAATTTGACCCTGCAATTTACAAGGAGAGAAAGCTTATCAGTAATTAAGGGTAGAACATGCCGGTGTTGCCAGACAGTCCCGAATGTGTGGCTCTAAGAGCTGATATGAAAGCAGATCGACTAAATAGCCGATTTCATCATATTCATAAGAATAAATTGGTTAAAACTCATGGGGTTGTGTAAGAAGAATCGGTTATCATTATGAATGTCATTGTTTAAACAAATACTGGTCACTGGCAAAAAGATATCAACAGTAATTAGTTCATGCTAAGCCAATGACTACAAGTAACCGAACTCCTTTATAAAAGAATCAGTTCATCATCATTCAACCATTTAATAGAAATAAATCTAATGAACATATTAGATCTCATCTATCGCTATGACCAGTGGGGCATGAGGCAGAATCATGCAGGCCGTAGAAACAACAATAGACTCGACGACCCTAACTTATTACTAATATCAGTGGGGCATGAGGCAGAATCATGCAATAATAAGATCATGGGGCTAAACACATCTTTGAACCTATCGCTACTTCAATGATCTCATGATGCAAACTGTTCATGAAAGCGCTCGATATCGGCTAAAATAGCCGATTCAGGCATAGCGCATAGTTAAGGTCATGCCCTCTCAAGAACAGATCTACCAAATAACAATCCCTACTCCATGATGCTAACAGTGGGGTGTGAGGTAGAATCACACAGGCCGTGATAACGGGCCATGGAACAGTTTTCGCTAACCAGTAGATCTACTCAAGATCAGACACGCCTTAACCGCATGCTATGCACGATCAAGATTGATGTAAAACAGCCGATAAAACATAACTCATCATTTAAAGTACAGATTAGATCAGTTTTAGATTAACAAATGATGGGTTAAAAAGGATATAAGGTCGATCTAGATCAATCCCAATCGGGCAAAGTGATATTGCTGTAATTAAATAAATAATGGAAGCAATAAGCAATATCGGTAACTTAATGAATCTATCCGAAGGAACGCCACCCTTAAATAGAGCCGATAACTTGACCTTGATCTAGTTCATGCAGTGGGGGTCGACCGGATCGATGTAGCCATACTTGAACTAGGCAAGAATCAATAACTAATTTATACCAGAGTCGCAGTGGAGGTCGACCGGATCGATGCAGGCGTACGAACAGAGGTATAAGCCATGATGGTACTTACAACAAGCAGTGGAGGTCGACTGGATCGATGCAGCCATACTTGCTAAAGAACTCGTCGAGATCTACTCTACTCCTACTCCTAAGGGGTGGCCGGAGCCGAAAAAGTAAATGACTTGTATATTGGATTGATTGTGTCTGATACAATAGCTGGGGGTTTATATTTATACTCTGGGCTAATAAGAGTCCTAAATGAACATGACTAGATAACAAAATGAAATATCAAGATACATGGACTCTAATTTCCCTTATGCAGAATCATTGATGATGAAGCTTCCTTGTTTGATACGTGTCCTTGTTTCTTTCATCTTGATATGCACCTAGATGTCATGTCCCTCTCAAATTTATTAAATAATATTTCTTGGTCGGCTCATAAATATCCCTTAATTAGGAAACTTTCTTGCTTTTGACATCATCGGCCGATCTCTTCCTTTCTAGGATAAGCTTACCAAATTTTGGTGTAAACAGCGGCATACCTCGTTCGCCTGACTTGGATACGAATTGACTTAGGGCTGCCATCATGCCAGCTAGCTTCAGGACATCTTTCTTGTTGTGCGGGGACTTCATGCCATCAATAGCCCTCGGGTTAGCTTCGATCCCCTAATGGGACACCAAATACCCAAGTAGCTTACCAGAAGAAACGCCGAAACAACATTTGTCGGGGTTTAGCATCATCTTGTTCTTACGTAAGTTATTAAAAGGTTCTTCTAGATCGGTGATTAAATCACCTTTGAACTTGCTTTTAACAACAATATATGCTTCCACATTGTGGCCAATCTGGCCTTCAAGAACAATATGAACACATTTTTTATACCTAGAACCAGCATTCTTAAGGCTGAAAGGCATCTTAATATAACAGTACATGCCAAAAGGAGTTACAAATGCAGTTTTTTTCTCATCATCTATGCACATGCTAATTTGGTGATACCCCAAATAGGCATCTAGAAAACATAGCAATTCACATCTGGAGGTTGAATCTACAATTTGATCTATCCTTAGAAGAGGATATTCATCCTTAGGGCATGCTTTATTCAAGTCGGTGTAGTCCATGCACATCCACCATGTGACATTAGGCTTCTTGACTGTGATGGGGTTTGCTAGCCACTCTGGGAAAGGGACCTCTCATATGAAACTAGCCTTCAGTAGTTGGTTGATTTCATCGCATATGGCTGCTCGCTTCTCGAGCGTGTAGCATCTTTGTTTTTGTCTGATTGGTCAGACACCAACTGGTAGACCCAATTTGTGCTCGATTACCTCCTTGGGGATCCCGGGCATGTCTGATGGTTCCCAAGCAAACACATCTTTATTTGCCAGGAGGAAAGCAATGAGCTCGAGTTCCAATTGAGGAGGAAGGTTAGTCCCGATATGGGTAACCTTATCAGGATTAGCTAGATCAACAGTGATGGGCTTGGTAGTCTGGTCCCTAGTTGTGACTTCCTTGAATTGAGGAACATCATCGGGTTTGTCCACGACCACTGATTGGTCAGGGTTGATCATGTTGACCTCTAGAGTCTGAGACTGTGGAAGTGCTAGAATCTGAGTTTGAGGGGGCATTGTAGCTTGAAGCTGTGGAAGTGTCAAAGCCTGAGTCTGTGGCTAGATGGGAGGCTTAAGCCTAGCTTCACCCACTTGAGAACTCTCAGGAATTGATGGCTTGGTCATGGCCTCAAGAACCGGTACTACCGTGTAGGTGTAGGTAGAGTGGATGCTGGCGTTGTCATAACAATCAGGTTTGTTGTCTTCCGTTGCTTTGATGGTGACTCGACTGAGTCTGCTAGAACTTGCTTAAACTGCTTGATTAAATCAAGAGTTTTCAAATCACAAGCGACAGCACCCTTTCGATCACCATACACAGTGAGGGGCCATGAGGCCTAGGTACTTTAAGTACCGAATATGCAAAATGAGCGACAATAATGAATTTCTTTAGGAACGGTCGTCCCAGAATGCAGTTGTATGCTGACTCAAAATCGACCACCTCAAAGGTGAGGATTTCGGACCTTAAGTTCTTGCCTTCTTGTAGGGTAACCTGGAGGTCTATCCTTTGGAGAGGGTAGGCTAACATGCCTAACATTATCCCGTAGAAGGGTTCCCTGACTGGGATTAGGGCCTTCCTAGGCAACGCGAGACTGTCATAGGTGCTCGCAAAGAGCAGGTTGAGTGCACTGCCATTGTCGATTAAGATTCGTCGACCTTGTAATTCCCGATGTAAGGCTTGATTATCAATGGGAGCAGTGGGCCATCATATAGATTCAAGGAATGATCCCTGATGTCAAATAAGATAGGGACCTCTGACCACTTGAGCCTTCTGTCCGATGGCTACGTGTTGTTTACCCACCGCTGGACTTGTTTCAGCTTGGTCTTTGAGGCTAGGGTGGCCGTGCCACTGTAGATAGTGAGTATCTCATTCTTAGGAAGGATGACTTCTTCTTCCTCCTCTGCCACGTGAATGTTTTGATTCTGCCTTTGCCATCGAGCGGGTGCTTCGGCCCTGCGCTGCTGCTCCTCTTCCTATTTCTGCTTCTTATACACTGAGCACTCCATGAAGGAGTGCTTGGTAGAATGATGAATGGAGCAGTAAATAGGGAGGTCATCAGGTTTACCTTAGTGTCGGGGCGAAGGTTTTCCCTTTTTGGCAGCAAGGACATCGGTGTCCCCATTCTTACGCTTCTTGTTCTTGGTCTTCTTCTTATCATCTATTGCTTGGGAGGAGTCGAGTTGTCCGTGCACTTGTGCTCGGGCATCGGCTACCTTAGCTATTGCCTCGATGATCTTGTAGAGTTTAGCCACTGTTTTTGGATATTTAGTGGCCAACTTCTCGGTAGTCTTCTCATCCTTGCAGCCTTGTTGGAAAGCTACAATCACCAGATCTTCAATCATGTCGGGGATCATGTTACGAATGTTGCTGAACCATTGAATGAAGTCCCGAAGAGGCTCATCGGGTTTCTGAACACATGCAAACAGATCATCCTCCTGACCAGGACAGGTGTATGTTGCATGGAAGTTGCCCTCAAACATCTGGCATAAATGACTCTAGGACTGGACGGTTCCTTTGGGTTGATTCATCAACCATGTTCGGGCTTAGCCTTGTAGGACAGTCGGGAGGTGATTGGCCTTTACATAGTCATCACCTATTGCTGCCTCGATAACCATGGAGAAGATCTGGATCCACTCTTTAGGGTTGGTGGTGCCGTCGTACTTCTCGATCGGGCAAGGCTTGAACTTCGGGGGCTAGACGACCCTTCATAGGTTTTGAGGGAACGTGCGATAGTCGGTTACCAAAACTTGGGGATCAGTGTCGTAATGCTGAGCTCAGTTGTGTTGAGCATTGTTCAGACATCCCAATTTCTCTGATTCGCATCTAACTCGGCCTGAGGTCTCGACCACCAGGTAGGGCATTGTACCTGTTGCCCACTGACCAATTATATCTCTCGGGGTGAGCGTTCTGATTGCACGATTACGACCTGGCCGACTTGGAAGGTGCGGCTGGCTTTGCATCTAGGTGTTGTTTAGCCTGATTAGCTAATTCTTGTGCCTATTTGATGACGATTGCCAATGGCGTACCCTCTTGAGCCAGGGCTCCCATAGTTTCCAGGAGCGTCCTAATCTAAATGTTGTCTTCCTGAGCTACATGGAAGTCAGAATTTAGATTCCTCGGGCGCAGGGCAGATTCTGTTACAATTCGTGCCAGAATTGTGTTGAGTATCAGAGTATTGCTGAGGTGAGACGACTGGTGGGTTGCTGATGACCCAGCCTCAGTTGCTGCCTGCGCGTTGTTGTAACACCCTAAATTTGCATCATTTTAAAATAGGTGAATTTGATTTAATTATGCATTTTGTGAGCATGTAAACTTTGAAAAATAATAACTTTTGTTAAATTAAAATCAACTATAAGGTCTAGTTACATGCTTGTGCATACATGCTACCGCATATTTATTTTGTGATGATTGGGTTTGATCAAAACTTCAAAAGGATTTAAATTTGAATTGAATTTGGATTTGAAAATTATGTTTAAGAAAATAAAAAGGAATTTAGTTTCCTCTCCTCTCCCTTCCCTGTCATTCAGCCCACTCTTTCTTCTTCTCCCACAGCGGCCCACTTCTTCCCTTCTCCTCCGTAGCCTAGCAAGCTGTAGTTTCCCTTCAGTTCTCTCGTGCCTCCGCTCGTGGGCCGGCCCAGCAAGCCAGCCAGAAGCATGCCACCCTCTCCTCTCTCCCCTATTGCTGATGACCTAGGCCCACATGTCAGCCATGCCATCGTATCCCTCCTCACATCTCCTCGCCGTAACATGCTTGGGAGTCCGCCTCTGCACTGATTTCTTTTGGATTGCTGTGCGCCCCACGCCGCTGTCCCATAAATATCAAGCCCCCACACCATGCCTCCTCCCTACCAAGCCCTAGAGCAAACTGCATCACCGCCTCCCTACCAAGCCCAAGAGCAAGCCGCTGCGCTTGTCTAGTCGCTCCGTCGCCACCATACGCTGCTACCGAGCTTTGTGTCAAGCTTTTGAATTCACAGAGCCCCTTCTTTCTCCTTTTCTCGCTCTAGCTCACCCGCGTCGCATTGCCAAACCTTCACCGAAGCTCGTTGTTCGCCCCGCTGAGCTGCCCGACGCCGTAGACCTGGCGTCGACCGCAAGAAGGCCCAGGGTGACTTCACCGTCTTCTCCTCTAGCTCCTATGCTCTTGGCTCGTCAAACTGTGGCCTATAGGGCCCTAATCGAGCGCTCTAGTGAGCTTCTCGCCGCTGATGATGGAGGATCACTGTGCCGGCATTCAAATCCGGTTGCCGGTGCCTCTCTCTTATCCTTCCATGTAATCCAAGCCGACCAACTCAGATCCAACGGTCCAGATCTTACCGTACCCCTTCGCCTAGTTTATTTGCAAAAGAGCCCCTACAATTTTTTTATGTATAAACCCACAGTCCATAGCGAAATTCCAGAATACGTTTTCTTATTCAGAAAGCATAGTTTCTTTCTAGTAGATTCAAAATACATTTTCTCTATTTACATATTTGCCACTGATTTTGTTTTGCTCATAAAAACTTTGTTTTAACTCCGATTTGATCCGTTCAAGTTGCGTTAGATTCGTAATTGCGTAATCTACATGTTCATCCTACTGTTAAACATGTTTTCAACTTTTGAAATTCGAGGTTAGATTTAATCTATTATTTTATTAAAGGAAATCTTGTTTAATGCATAACTTCTTCGTTATAGCTCCGATTTTTGTGATCTCTACGTGTGGGGGTACGGCCCCCAGTATCCTCAAGACAAGACATGGGCCGCACCATTAGAGGTGGCCCAGCCCACAAGATCAAGGCGTGCACGACGCTGCTCGGTGTGCACCGCAAGACATTGTATAGTACCAAATAGGATACTTTCCTTGTAACCCTGTCCCTCCAGACTATACAAAGAGAGGCAGGGGTCCCCTAGCGGATACGGTCCATCTAGATCTATCTACTACATCTCAATACAATACACCAAAGACACAGGACGTAGGGTATTACGTCGATCAGACGGCCTGAACCTATCTAAATCGCTGTCTCTGCGCTTTGTGTCACCATCCGATTCCTGATTACGCGCACCCCCACCGACAAATCTACCATCACGGGATACCCCTCGGTGGACTGCCGACGATATTCTATTGACAGTTCACGCGCTAGGTAGGGGTGTGCGCTTGATCCATGGCAAGCTAGATGGACCTCAAATCAATAGTGCGTTCTCGTCATCAATCTCGTGGAGATCCATGCCGGTCCACGACGATGATTCATCGCTGGCTACACCAGCCCTCACGACAGCAGATCCGATCTCGGAACCACCTCCGAGGTCGTCTTCACCAACAACTCACCGCCCGCCAGGAGCTCACTGTCAACGACGACCAGATAACGTCGTACGCCGTCGACCAGATGCTCCGTCTAAAGCTAAGTCACGCTTTAATATTCTTCTAAATATTCTCCGATCTCCGTATATCACCATAATGTTTCTCTGAACTGTTTTATCCATGTTTGCCCTCCAAATGATTTTCTGAACCCCCGAACAGTCGCGTTGATGCTCGGATGCCTCCAGAGACGGCCCTGTCTCCGGCTCCTCCCTACACATGCTACGGGCTCCACGCTCTACATTATGGGTGGTCGGCAGTGGCTCCTTGGTCACGCCTTTTCCTCCTACACGTGCACGGGCTCCGCGCTCGATGTTATGGACTATGGGCTAGCTAGGGCTGGAGAATCAGCTACACACTAACTGGTCGGGCGGTTTATATTAAATATAAATACATCTTCACTCCAACTGATCATCGAGCTACATACACTATTTTTTTCTCCGAAGTTCATATATTTTTACATCATGTACTACCCGTTCTATATGTTTGTATTGTAGGGTCATTGTCCAGGTGATCGGACCACCTAGTGCTCGGACTTCTCCACCGATCAACTGGTCGGACCGCTTGGTTCATCGACTTCATCGCCAACCAGTTAATCGGACTGTTCACCGGTCGTTTCTACTCAATGCTCACTTTGTCGCCGACCAGTTGACCAGACTGTTCGTCGCTCGTGCTTCATCACCAGCTATGCCAGTTACTCCTCGGTGCTCGGATTCTTCATGCTCGAGGACTAAGTGGGCACACTTCACGGCACGGACGTCGCTAGCTATGCCGGGGACTCCTCGCTCCTCGGTGCTAGGACGTCACCAGTGATGCTGGGGACTCCTCGCTCCTCGGTGCTTGGTCATTGCCAGCGACGCCAGGGACTCCTCGCTCCTCGGTGCTCGGACATCGCCAGCGACGCCGAGGACTCATCGCTCCTCGGTGCTCGGACATCGCCAGCGACGCCGGGGACTCCTCGCTCCTCGGTGCTCGGTCATCGCTAGTGACGCTAGGAACTCCTCACTGCTCAGACGTCGCCAGCTATGCTGAGGACTCCTCGGTGGTCGGACGTCGCCAGCTATGCCAGGAACTCCTCGCTACTCGGACGTCGCCAGCTACGTCGAGGACTCCTTGGTGGTCGGACGTCGCTAGCTACACTGAGAACACCTCGCTACTCAGACGTCGCCAGCTGCGCCGAAGACTCCTTAGTGCTCAGACCTCACCAGCGACGTCGGAGACTCCTCAATCCTCGGTGCTCGGACATTGCCGCCTATGCTAGGGACTCCTCGCTCCTCGGTGCTCGATCATCGCCAGCGACGCTGAGGACTCCTCACTCCTCGGTGCTCGGTCATCGCCAACGATGCTGGGGACTCCTCGCTCCTCGGTGCTCGGACATCGCCGCCTATGTCGGGGACTCCTCGGTGCTCAGTCATCGCTAGCGACGTCGGGGACTCCTCGCTCCTCGGTGCTCGGTCATCGCCAGCGACGCCGAGGACTCCTCGCTCCTCGGTGCTCGATCATCGCCAGCAATGCCAGGGACTCCTCGGTGCTCGGACATCGCCGCCTATGTCGATGACTCCTCAATGCTCGGTCATCGTCGGCGATGCTGGGGACTCCTCGCTCCTCGGCGCTTGGTCATCGCCAGCGACGCCGGGGACTCCTCGCTCCTCGGTGCTTGGACATCCCCAGCGACGCTGGGGACTCCTCGCTCCTTGCTGCTCAGACATCGCCAGCGATGCTGGGGACTCCCTTGCTGCTCGGATCTTGCTACGTCTCGTCGGTGTGCTATCAAGCTACTCCATGCTATTCGGATCAGGGTGCTGATCTTGGGCAGCACGTCTGGGGTCTTGATACGCGCATGTCAGACGACATCAGCAAGCTTTTAGACTTCTTTTTCTTTGACCCTGCTACAAGATTCATTCTTCATCTTCCAGCAGGCTCGGGGACTAAGTGGGCACACTTCACCTTGTGGTGAATGTGCTTGTTCTCATCTCATGGCTACGCCCAGGGACTGGCTACCTGCTCGGCTGGTCTTCTACTTTATGACCCTGGCACCACGTGACTACGTCACCTACTGTCAAGCTCAAGGACTAGCTATGGAGGTACGGCCCCTGATATCCTCAAGACAAGACATGGGCCACACCATCAGAGGTGGACCGACCCACAAGATCAAGGCATGCACGGCGCTGCTCGGCATGCACCGCAAGACATTGTATAGTACCAAATAGGATACTTTTCTTGTAACCCTATCCCTCCAGACTATATAAGGAGAGGCAGGGGTCCCATAGCGGACACGGTCCATCTAGATCTATCTACTACATCTCAATACAATACACCAAAGACACAGGACATAGGGTATTGCATCGATCAGACGGCCCGAACCTATCTAAATCGTTGTCTCTACGCCTTGTGTCACCATCTGGTTCCTAATTATGCGCACCCCCACCGACAAATCTACCATCACGGGATATCCCTCTCTATGAACACATAGACGTAAAGATGGTAGATTTGTCGGTGGGGGTGCGCATAATCAGGAACCGGATGGTGACACAAGGCACAGAGACAGCGATTTAGACAGGTGCGGGCCGTCTGATCGACGTAATACCCTACGTCCTGTGTCTTTGGTGTATTATATTAAGATGTAGTAGATAGATCTAGATGGATCGTACCCGCTAGGGGACCCCTGTCTCTCCTTATATACTCTAGAGGGGTAGGGTTATAAGGATAGTATCCTATTTGGTACTATACAATATCTTGCGGTGCACGTCGACCAGTGCCATGCAGGCCTTGATCTTATGGGCTGGGCCACCTCTGAGGGTGCAGCCTATGTCTTGTCTTGTGGATACCGGGGCCATACCCCCACGGTGAGCGATTCGTGGGTGATCAAGAATACTACTTTGACAACCAGGATCAGCAGGAACACTTTGATCAAGGCAAGTATAGCATGGGATCATCCTTGTTACCTATTCACTTTAATAATCAATCCATATTTGCATGTGTCACCTTGATAAGGATTTCCTAGAATTGTACTTATGCCTTGACTCCTATGGGATATGCATTGGGTAGCTTTGCTAGTGCTCAATTAAACCATGATCTTGTAACTTGACTAATGGTATATGCAATAAACATTAAAACATGACTTTTTAGCATCTTGGAAAAAGGGGGTTGGAGTGATTAGCTACTTTCGAAATGCTTCAGATTCCTCTCCCTAAGGACCTATCTGTAAGTGATCATCTGAGACTTACAGTACAGCTGTGAGGGCCACATGACTCTGGCTTTAGTCAAGTATGAGGACCTTTTCTAGCTTGTTAGTGGTTACGTTTATGGTGCAAGAGGGGCTTTCCGAGATGGGGATAGGATAGCCTCTACTCTTATGTGTATAGCCATGATGGAATTGTGCCATTTGATAGGGGGTTCCTATATCTGCTTGCCAATTGGAAACCTAGTGGCCCTAACTTGTTAGACGAACATTTGAAAGGCTTCATAGTGTACCCTGTCTGCTCACCTTGAAAGTGTTTTAGGAGTTATAAACCCGGGCATATGGGTATCACGACTCACAGTGAAAGTGTACAACCTCTGCAGAGTGTAAAACTATTATAACAGCCATGCTCAAGGTCACGAGTGGCCTTGGAACCCTTATGGAATAGATGATCACTATTAAGTAATTGTGTTTGCTATATATTACTCATGTTTACATTGATCATGTGTTTTACTTTAGGATTAAAACAACTTGTTGCTACTCTTATGCTAAAATTATGACAACTAAAAGCTAAATGCTGTTAAACCTGTGTCAAGCCTTTTGAGCCTCATAAACCCCATGTTACACTTGTTGAGTACGATATGTACTTATGCTTGTTTATTTTTGTTATTTGAATAAAAATCCCGGATGGGTAACAGATTGCAATGGTAATGACGACTTTCCTGAGGATTACTAGACTTGTGGTCAACCAGTTGACGTCCCTATGCTATGGAGCTTCCACGAGAGAGTTATCTTTATACTTCCGCTATATTTATGTGAAGACTATGTATTATTATTCATGATATAATAAACACTTGTGATGATACTATCTATAATTTGTCGGCTTATGTGTGTGACTGATCTCTGGGAGCACATAAGATTATGCATCCCATTTTATCCATAAAATCGGGTGTGACAGTTGTCCCATGCGGCCATGTAGATCTTACGGCTTTCATAAAGATCAATTTCTTCATCTGAGCCATCATAGTCAAGATCGAGATGGGCACCAGAGTCGGCTAGATCCTCAGGAATCTAACCAAATGAGGTGAAAACTACACGGCCAGCGCGGGTTAGATCGGGATCGTCGATCCCTATCAACTTTAGATCAAAGTCTCCCTAGTGCTCGAATACTAGACTTTCAAAGTGGATAGTCAGTGACACATCGCAAGATGGAGAATAGATCTGGGAGTATGAGTAAAAGTTAACCATAATCGCAGATTTGATGGAGGATGGTGCCACAGTAGCATCAAAATGTGCTAGGTCTGGGTACCAAACCCTGTTGATGATTAGCATGATCGGTCTTCACGCATGATCCCCCTACCTGGCGTGCCTCTGTCGATGTTTTTTATCGACAGATATTTGGTTCTTGGGGAACCCTGGTTGATGCGAAGAACAATCACAGATGGAGATGAAATTTATACTAGTTCGGGCCCCTAGGAAGCGAGTAAAAGCCATACGTCCAGTTGCTACTCTTGTATTGCTTGTATTCGGCGAGATTATGTTTACAATGTAGCAATGCCTATGAGAGATTGGATGATTACAACAGGGAGAATTGCTAGCTATTTATATCCGGATCAACTTGCCCTACAAGCTAAGAAGTCATGCCCTAGTTGGAGTCTCCCGCGATCCGAAGATATCCTTCCTTGAATAGGGTCATCGTAATCCTTTGGGTCGTCTCTTGTTCGGAGTCGGTAGTCGGCAATATGGAAGTCGGGATACCCGAGGGTATGGCATTGACATAGTATCAATATAATGCTCTTGCCTACATATGTGGATATCACAGGGCAAGGGGAGATCCTATGGCAGTCGGAAGCTTCTCAAAAAGTCACTTCCAGATGTCAACAAACTCTAACTGAAATAAACCGCAGGCTACTAGAAAAAGGTAGCTATGGCCATCAATTGCTGAAGCTCATGCCACTTGACCATAATAATGGTATCATTTATGACCATTTTTTACCATTACCATATTCAACTTTTGATTCTATTTTTTAGTATTGTACTGACGTCAAATGACAAATGGCAAACAATAGTGTTGTGATCAAATTTGAAGATGCATGGTGGTGTAGTTTAGGCCTCATGTTGGCGATGGTGTTACGTAGCGCATTGAGGATGAAAATGGGTGGATGATGCAGATAGGGGACACAAAGCTCGATGGTGATGCAACTTCTCAAGAGGATGGCCACGTAGGTGTGCTCGAGTTGTAGGAGAGGGAGCTAAGAGTAGAGAGAGAGGTGGAGAGGATGTAAGGAAAATAGACCCTTGGCCCATTTACTTTAGATTTTGGTGTTTGATGACCAACACAACCAAATTAGACTAATGAATTTGCAAGTGATTGTTTTGTAGTTCAATAGGATGCAAGACGTGACTTGGACAAGAAAAGACCCAAGATGATCAACACCTTAAGCAAGACCTTAGGAGCACAAGAAAAGACCCAAGATATCAAGCAAAGTCCAAGCACAAAGATAGGAACCAAGCCGCATGCAAGATCGCGAAGAAATGAGCTCGCAGCAGCGACCGGACGCTGACGGAAAGCGATCAGACGCTCCGATCAGGAGGCTTGGCAACAGCAGCAGTGACCGGACGCTGGACTAGATGCTGGCGGCAAACTGACCGGACGCAGGATAGCATCATCCGATCGAGTATAGAGAGGTTCTAGAGCGGCGAACTTGCGACCGGACGTGTCCGGTGGCAAGTGACCGGACGCTGGCAGCGTTCGATCAGTTGTCCACGGCTCCAACGGTCGGGACGACCAAACGCATCTGGTCAGGACGTGATTAGCGTCCGGTCAGTAGCAGAAAAGCGGGACTTCGTCCCCAATGGCTACTTTCTCAGTGGGGCTTATAAATACAACCCCTAACCGGCCATTTGAGATGTGTGGAGCTGAGGAAACATACCAATGGTGTTGATACACCATTTTAGTGATCTTCACTTATATAGTGCTTAGTGTTTTATTAGGTGATTAGCGTAGGTGCTTTGTAAAGTGCTTAGGTTGATTAGACCACTGCTTATGCGCTTGCTCTAGGTTTAGGCCTAGTGTTTAGTGAGGTTTGCATACCTCTTACCACTCGGTGCTTGCGCGCACCATTGTTGTATATCAGAGGGGCTTGTAGTCTTGCGAGATCACACCAACCACGTTTGTGCTGTGGCCGCCACCGTGTACCAAAGGGAACAAGACCCGCGGTGTTTCGACCAAAAGCTTGATAGTGAAGATGGCAGGGAGCATCTGGGAGAGGCTTGCCGGAAGGCATGTCGGAGATCCACTTGCGCGTGGGGAAGGCCTGAGGCTATCCACGGAGTTACCCGACTGGGAGCTTGGCCCTTGCGAGGGGCTCCAATGAGGACTAGGGGGAAGCTTGTGCGCTTCTTGATACCTCGGTAAAAATACTAGAGTCATCGATGGGAGTTTGCATATCTCTACCTTGCTCTTTAGCTTCCGCATTTACATTGATTGCTTTACTCCTTTTGCGGTAGAGATAGCAACACACTAGCAAAACCGTAGTTGCACATTTAGATAGTTTATCTTTTACATAGGTTTTGCTAAGGTTAGAAAAAAAGGCCATAGTTTAGGAGTTAGAATTTTAAGTTGCCTAATTCACCCCCCCCCCTCTTAGGCGTCACGGTCCCCTTCAATTGGTATTAGAGCCGGTTGGCTCAATTTGGATCTTTGGCTTAACCGCCGTTGAGCCGACGCTACTTAGAGTGGTTCTGATGTATACCTCTAGGCCTCCGCACTTTGATGACACTAATTTCCCATACTATAGATCTAGAATGGCTTGCTACCTTGAGGCGGTTGATTTGGGAGTTTGGAGAGTCACTCGTGACGGGATGAAACCCATTAAGAATCCCGATAAACCCACGAAGTGTGATGAAAAGGAAATTCATTTCAATGCTAGAGCAAAAAATTGCTTGTTTGAATCTTTTAGCATGTATGTGTTTAACCAAGTGTTCACTTTAAATACGGCACATGAAATTTGGTTAAAACTTCAAGAGCTCCATGACGGCACAAGTAATGTCCGTGAGCAAAAACATTTTCTAGCTAAATAAAATTATGATTCCTTCAAAATAAAAGATGATGAGCTTGTTCATGATATGTATTCTCATTTGAATCTAATTATCAATGAGCTCCATATTATAGGATTAACAAAGCTAGATGATGCGGACATCATGAGGAAGTTACATGGACTTGCTGCAAGAGCCATTTCCATTAGAGGTATTTACTTGTTCTCTATATATATATATATAGTTAGGTAATTTTATTTGCTGCAAAATTATAGTAATACAAGATGAAAGATCTAATAGTACACCTTTTTCCTTACCTGTGAAAACAGAGCCAGATGTTTATGACTACCAGTAGGATCTCTGAACCAGCACAACAACATGCTGATGACCTGCAAAATGAGCAATCAGAAGCAGTAACAGAGTTTGGCAATGAAGAAGATGCAGAAGGCAGTGAAGACAAAGACTCAAACTCAATTAGTGAATCAGAAGAGCTCAGGGCAATTCAGATTGAAAGTGAAAACATTAGAGCAGCAGAGTGTTTGTCTCAGGAACATGCTAGCAAACATGTTCCTCGGCTAGGCATGACATTCACAACATCAAAAGAAGAACTTGTAAATTCAGTACTATATTGTGTCTGCATCTTATTTCTATAGTAGTGCAACAACACAACTTCAAAGTACCTAGAGCAAATTTTCCAAGCTGTGAGGTTTGTGTTGTGTCTGATGTCAGAGTGAGCGAGTGAGTGACTTTGCCACTTTATAGCCGCAGAGCACATGTAGTGCAGATGAGTGGGGGCTTGGGATTGGGAAGAGTGGGGACCAAGCTTCCTTGGGGAGCAAGGAGCTACTCACTAATGTTTGAAAACTTCTAGAATAGCTCTGGGCTTGCCCCTTTCAGTAGAGCACTATGGTTTTAGTCAGTCTCACTTTTGTGTCTGAAACCTTGAAATACACTGGGTAAGACTCTGTCTTGTACTCTACTGTTCAGTTCAGAAAGACTGTATTAATCTATCTTGCATTCAGTCTAGAGAAACCACGTCTTGTACTAGGTGCAATGCCATCACAAAGACTACGTCTTATGTGTAGTAGTGTGTGTTGATTGGCATCTGCTATTAAACTTCCATGGTATCTAGAAGCACTGTCAAGTGATAGCTGTATAATGTGAAGAATAAATAACCAAAGTACCTACTGATATGGGAAATACTCAGCCATCAGATTTATAAGAACAAATGGTGACCAACAAGACTGTGTTTCAGACTTTCAGTGTTTCGGTAGAGTAGTCACAAAGCTGATCTGAAAAATGTTGGATTACGACTGGCTAGATTCTGTGATAAGCAATCCATCTGGCTTGCCATAGAAAAGTATGCCCTTGTTTGGCAGTCAAATTGCCCATGGTGATTGCACATGGTCTAAGCATTAATCAATATCTAGCAATGGGATTTGGTCTCCAGACAAGAACCGGAGAAGAAAATAGAGATTCACTAATGCTAGAAGTTGATTATAGAAGTTGATTTATTTTGAGACAGAGGGAGTATTTCTAAGACCACTAAATCAATTTACTGTACATTTACTAGATAAGTTCAAATTCATAAGAGAAGGCATACACAATCACATAAGGAGTAGCAGAATAGCAGTAGAAACTGCATATATGTTTTTCAGTTACACTTCATACCTGAGGGATCTTGATGATGGTTTCCCAAAGGTGGAGGTTGCATACAATTAGATTGGCAAGAGTTTCGGGATCTTTTGCATCCTACAGCAATAGAATAGAAAATTAGAGTTACACAGTTACACCATATGCATCACCAAAAAATGAAAATAAAAAACAAATTTCACAAGATTCAGAGGTCCCATTGCTGCAAAAGCTATGTAATCAGTGCAAACCTTGTTCAGTGCTTCAAGCAATAGAGTCTCGGCCTCCTCAAAGCTTCCCAAGTGCATACAACAGACTGCCTTCGCATTTCAGAACCATCCCTGTCATTGGGTACTTTTCAGTGAAGTCTTGGAATATGAGATAAGCTTCACGGATCTTAGAGCCACCCTGCAACCATTAAAGATGATGTCAAAGGACATGTTTACAAATCAGCAATGTCAGAAACTCAGAACTGAAAACCGGTAAAGCAATATCATAACTTCAAATCACAGAAAAAGTGGCTGGCTTTAGATAACTCTACGGTTCAGTGGGTAAATAAAATATTAGCATGAAACCATTCTCCGTTAAAAGTTCATTTGGGCAGCCAATCCTATGCTAGATCAGAATTGGTTGCTAGCTCAAAAATTCAATCCAAATGCACGAGGCACAAGAGACATGGACGTAGCTTACTGCTCTAAATACCAGGAACCAGGATCCTTGCAGGGTGCCTCGGACGTGGGGTAGACAAAAAAATCAGATCAACAGAGGAGGAGAACAGGATCAGTTACCTACACATCCAGCCACTGAGCTCGGCCGCCGCCGTCTCCGCCGGCGAAAAAGCCAATCTCCGTCGGAGCACACAAACCTAGGGTTTCGTTCAAGTAGAGGAGCACAAGCTCTCCAGCGGGAGGAGGCGTTGAGGAGCCCGCACGGAGGATGGGGGAGAGAGAGGAGGCCACCGAGCCCCTCCCGTGCCGGCAAGGCGACCACAAGGGCGTCGTCGCTTGGCAGCCGCCGCCGCCTCGCGCCCACCACCGCCTCGGGAGGGAAGGGGAGAGAGAGGGATGAAGGGGAAGGAGAAACGGAGGTGAGAGGCAGGTGAGGGAGGACGGAGGAGGAGGAGGAGGAGGGTGGTTGCAGCCGCCGCGCCGGTCGTCGCCGCCCTGTCCACATCGGGATGGAGAGGGAGAGAGAGACCGATAGAGAGAGGGGTGACACACAGAGACGGGGCCAGGAGAGCGTCGGAGGGGAGGGGCGGAGCGGCGAGGTCGCCTCAGGAGAGCGTCGGAGGGGAGGGGCAGAGCGACGAGGTCGGGAGAGCGTTGGAGGGCACAAGACAACGGAGAAATGGGGGAAATCGGACAGGCGCGACTCCCAACAATTAAACAGTGATGCCGACATCCAGACCCCACATGATAGAGACACAAAGCAACCAGCACAGATCGGGCGTTCCATTCTTTATCCTACGGCCAGAAAATTCATGTGCCAACAAACCAAGAAACACACATGTGTCCTATAGCATTTCTGTTCTCTAACCATGAATTTAGGGACCCTGCAAGGCTGAGCTTGGCTTTGATGCAAATCAAGCCAATCTCTGCTCTGAAAATAGAGAACCAACTATTGGTGCTACAGGGATTATTATCAAAGATCAAACCATTGCTACAGGGATTAATGTCATGATAGTCATTAGCTTTTAAAAGAAAATAGCACCAGCAGGTCTTTCTTTCAGTTAAGTTGCAGGAGTAGAGAGTTTTGAAGCAAAAGAAAATGTTACATCGGTATCCATAGAATGAAATTGGTCTTAAGCAAATTGGTCTCCAGATAAACAAGTTTGAGCTGGTGAACTTGTCTAACCATTTGCATGCATGCTTCGCGCGCGCAGGGACGCGAGATGGCAATCCATGCGGAACGTCGTCATCCTCTCCATCTACCAGCCGTCGCACGTGGCAAGCCTCATCCCGGCCATCCAACCATACGTCGAGCGGGCCGGGCGTCTCCTCCATCCCGGCGAGGAGATCACCTTCTCGGACCTCTCCTTAAAGCTCTTCAGTGACACCATCGGCCAGGTCGCCTTCGGTGTCGACTTCGGCCTCACCAAGGACGACACGGCCACCTCGCCGCCGCAGCAACATTAGCGTCGACCCGGCCACCGACTTCATCCGAAAGCACTTCCACGCCACGACGTCCCTCAAGATGGACCTGTCGGGCTCGCTGTCCATCGTGCTCGGCCAGTTCGTGCCGTTCCTCCAGGAGCCCGTGCGGCAGCTCATGCTGCGCGTGCCAGGCTCGGCCGACCGGCGGTTGGAGGAGACCAACTCGGCCATGAGCGGCCTTCTTGATGAGATCGTGGCCGAGCGGGCGGCGCAGGCGGACAGGGGCCAGAAGAACTTCCTGTCCGTGTTGCTCAACGCCAGCGAGAGCACGGAGGCCATGAGGAAGCTACTAACGCCGGACTACGTGAGCGCACTCACGTACGAGCACCTGCTCGCCGGGTCTGTCACCATGTCGTTCACGCTGTCCAGCCTGGTCTACCTCGTGGCGATGCACCCGGAGGTGGAGTAGAAGCTGCTTCGGGAGATCGACGCTTTTGGGCCCAAGGACGTGGTGCCCAGCTCCGACGAGCTTCAGACAAAGTTTCCCTACGTTGAACAGGTAAGCCTGCTTCGATGCTTCTCTTTCCTAAAAGCCTTATGAAAATGTATAAAACTCACTAATAAATTAGATAATTTATTGGGTGGAAAATCGTTACCAACTTAAGAGAATGTTATCTTATTATTACTATGTTAATCTCACGTACACACTATAAAAATAGATAAATCCTAGAAAAGTACCATAATAATTATAAATATCTAGTTTTTCATTTGGTAGACTCTAATCATTATCGCTAAAAATAATAGTCATTGAATCTATTCTACTTTATAAAAAAGATATCCACATCTCTCGTTATGAAAATACGTAAAGTAAATCCTCTAAATTTGTATCTAAATTACACATATCTTTTATGATGAAAGATAATTAAAATAACTCCTAAATTTATATCTAAATTACCCACCTTTGACATTATGAAACGCGCTCACGAATTATAACATAACACACACCTCGTTGCACGGTCAGCTAAACAACTTGTGGCATGGAGATTTATGTAACGGCCGCATCATCTATTTGTCTTCTAATATGTACTGAAATCATACTTTGTATCATCACTTGACACACAAACGCACATGGTTATAAGCACAGGCTGTGAGTCGAGTCCTAGACAAGCATAGATGCAAGGGTATTGTGGAAAGTAAAAGATACGGACTAAAGAACCACTCGCTCTTTAATATGAGGTATAGACATAGATAATTTAAATAAGACCCTAAATTTGAATATAAATTACTCACTTCTGCCATTATAAAAGATAATGTAAAATAACTCCTAAATTTGCATCTAAATTACCCACATATATCATTATGAAGATAACATAAAATAAAACCTTCAATTTATATTTAAACTAAAAATGAACTAAAATATTCCTTAAATCTCGTATAAATACTAATATAATCTATATTGGACAAGTAAATATTTATTTTAACAATTTATCTAGCATGGAAAATATTCCCTCAATAAACCACATATCAATGGAACTGACATTTCACTGTAGCTTATATTAGTACTTAAAGTTTGTAAGTTATTATTTTAATAAGTTGACTCAAATATGTGTTTTTAAAATACGCATGCATATTCATGAAACGTAATTTGTATAAATTATTACTTTACATTTTATCTAAAATGTTTGAAATATCTATATTAGTAGTGTAATTGTAAAGAGTTTTTTTTATAATAAAGCAATATCTGGGTACTCATTTATTTTATCAATTTTTAGGTTGTGAAGGAAACTATGAGATTCTACACTGCATCTCCACTGGTTGCAAGGGAAGCATCCGAGGATGTTGAGGTTGGAGGGTACCTCCTGCCCAAGGTAAGAGACATCATCTGCAGTTCTGCACAGGCAGCGTGCTAGTAGCAAGCAACGTTCAGTGGTGCATATAAAAAAAACTGTCACTAGTAACAAGCATCTGTCTAACACATTTGTGACACCCTCATAGGGCACATGGGTGTGGCTGACGCCCGGCGTGCTGGCGAAAGATCCGAAGGACTTTCCAGACCCGAACGTGTTCCGGCCGGAGCGTTTCGACCCGGAGAGTGAGGAGTGCAAGCGAAGGCACCCCTACGCGTTCATCCCCTTCGGCATCGGCCCCCGGCCGGGCATGCATCGGCCAGAAGTTTGCCATGCAGCAGCGCTGAAGCTAGTCGTCATCCACCTCTACCGCAAATACGTCTTCAGGCACTCGCCCAGGATGGAGTTTCCCCTGCAGTTCCAGTACTCCATTTTGGTCAACTTCAAGTATGGTGTCAAGGTCCAGGTCATCGAGAGGAAGAACTGATGCACGCATTATTAGCAGAAGTTCCAAACAGAATATGCATCTCTATGACTCTATGCTATACAGAATATGCATCTATATGCTGTCCTCCACTACGTGAAGTGTTGTAAATACCAAAATCTTGAACAAATCAGCGCCACCTCTAGCAGGCGTACGTGTAATAATACTGTAATAGCATATAGTGGCCGATGACATGCATGGTTGTATATATATACATGACATATTTCTCTGTGTGCTTACTTTAGGCCGCCCATGGCAAGAGTTCGAGTCGAGGCTCCGTAGGTTGCATCATCATCCTCTAACAAAGCATACGTTACAGTTTGGAGCTACAAAATCTTCCCCAAACACTACATCACTCATGTTATGGCCGACCACCTAAGCTCTAGCCCACTACGCGAGACGCACGCGAGCATGTGTTTCATTTTCCATTTTTGTTAACTTCACAATAGTTACATACATTTACGCTTAAGTAAGCATGTGTCTCGCCTTCCACCTTTCTTAACTCACAATAGTTACATACATTTCGATCTCTTGTCATTTTTTCATACATCATTAATCATCTATTGCACCTACATTTATTATGGTTCTTGAAATTTAGTTAATTTAGTTGAAATAAGATTGGGCAAAGTCCAATTCAATCCAACGAAGATAGCTAACTCATTATCAATGGTAGGGTTAGCCTATATGATTGCAAACATTGAAAGCAGTAAATTTCTTTTCTATCTCTCACTCTATCCTCATATGTTCGTCCTTCACTCCTCTTACGTTACTTGGTCTATCGTCCCTCACTCTCACCCTTCCCGTTTTGAGTTCGGAGCTGCAAAATGATTCTCACTATTCTCTCTTTGAGTTTAAAGCTACAAAACTTTCATAGGTGTCACACCCCAATCCACCTAATGCCATACGTGTCGCGGCGTACGTGCCGGAGTGTGGTTTGTCTTCCGCTTTATTAAAACTCACAATAGAATAATAGATGCACACAATAGTCACTCATTTAAGTTGAGTCAATCTTCTGTCAATTTTCCACACATGATTATACTTTTATTGTGCTAGCATTTATTATGGACATGAGCACCCAGATTAGGCTAATTAAGCCCAATAAAATCCAATAAAAATAGGTAGCTCATTATCATCGGCACGAGCATCGTTCAAACAGATTATACATCCAATTACAATATCAGAGCATATTTACTAGTATAATATTCAAAGCCACAAATTTTCTGTTCATCCTTCGCTCTCACCCATTTTCATTAGTCTGCTACTCTCTTTCCTTCACTTTCCACACCTCTTCTTCCATCTCTTGGTTATCATCCCTCACTCCCACTCTTCTCACTCCAACACGGGTCGGTTATAGTTTGGAGTTGTAGAACCTTACTAGCACCGCTTATGTCATGGCCTCTCCGCCTAAGCCTGAGTCTATGCCACGATGTGCGCTGGTGTGGGGTTCGACTTCATCTTTTATTAACCTCACAGCATGTGCATACAATAATCATCCATTTAAGATGACTCAATTTCTAGTTTATTTCTCTTATGATTAATCTTTTATTGCACCTAGAGTTCATTATGAGCCTTGAAATTTATTTGATTTAGTTAAAATAAGGTTGGGCCAAGTCCAATTAGATCCAACAAAGATAGATAGCTCATTATCATCCGTTATCACACTCTCTCCCAAGTTGTATGTCCTATTGCAATGCAAGTTGTACTTGCAACGGGCATGTTTGCTAGTACAATATTAAGGGGAGAATTTTTTTTTCATCCATGATCATTGTCTCTCTCCCCATACGTATGTCCCTTACTTTCAACTTTTTTTTCTTTCATTCATTTCTCATTACGATGTCCCTCGCTCCATCCTATCCCCCCACCTTTGTTCTTTCTTCCTTCGGACTACCGTTTCTCATTCTCACCCATTGCCCACCCACAACAGGAGTCCTAGGCCTAGCCTTACCAGCCTAGGAACAGGAATATGGCCTACGTTTCCGTTCCCATGTTCGACGTTCCGGGAACGTCTATGTTCTTGTTCCCACGTTATAAAATGGTACCCCAAGCTTCCATTCCTTTTCCGAGAACGGGAACATGGCCCACGTTCCTATTCTCATGTTTCACGTTCCGGGAACATCTACGTTTCGGGAACGCAAACGGAAATTTCCACGTTATAAAATGATACCCCAAACTCCCGTTCCCGTTCCAGTTCCAGGACCGGGACCGGGAACATGGCTGTGCTAAGGGCCCAGCTGAGGTGGTCTATCCTCCAACAAGGTTTTACTACATGTAGCTATAAAACCTTTGTTGGTGTTGCACCATCATGTTGTGGTCTGAACATAGCTTGCCTTTCACCTTTCTTAACCTTGACTTCATGTAAATCGAAACAACTATTTGTAACAGTCGCTGTCAACTTCATTCAAAAATATTTTTTTTCAGATAATTAAGGCACTTTAAATCTGATTATCTGAACCAAAGATTTCATAACATCAACAACCAGTCGGCCGTAATTAAATAGACTAATTGCCTAGAGCAAATCAAGTGAATGCTCAACATAAGTTGGCTTCGGACATGAATACCTTTGTCAGAAGGGGGTTTGAACAGGGTAAAAAGGACAAAAGAGAGCAATAGTAATCTATAATTTACAAGAAAATAATGAACAAAACAATAGTAGGTCCTGTGTTACCCTATTTCACGTGATAAAGCTCCTACATGATGCCCTCCTCCAAGCAAATCTCCTGAGCAGAGAGCAGAGTTTCCTGTAAAAATTCTATTTTGCAGTGTCTCATCATGTAACGCATCCTCGGCGACCTGTGTGGACCTGATTTGGAGGTCATGAATGATGTTCTTCCTCGTGAGAAGATGTTGTGTTTCCATGTGCATGAGTTGGATGGTTGTATTTCTTGAAGACCCGCTCTTGGTTTTCCCTCCACCATTCTTCAGCCTGATTCTCTGCAAATCTCCTCTTGCTGTCCAAACAGACAAGTTTCAGTCTATAGTGAAAGTTAAGGTAAAACCATAGTAATTTCAAATTCAGAATTTTTACTCCATTGAAGGGGGAAAATGGTACCTGAATCGTACCCGCTTGAATACTTTGGTACCGTCCTTCAGCTGGATAAGTGTCACATATACGCCAGGTTCAAACTGCTCAATTAACTGCACCTCTCCATGGGTACCATGTTTCGGGGCAAAATAACCATGGGCCTTTGCACTGTTTTCCATGAAACGATGGGATGGGGATTCACTTGTGATGGAAATGGCTGAGCCACTAGCAGAACTGCCATCTTGAGACATTGTCAGGTAACCTACACCTCCTGACTTATGAGTGACCAAATCATATCTTCCACTTCCACCACTGGATAGGTGAAGATGATCACGTTCCATTGGATTCATGAGTTCTGATGGGTGACCTGATTGTTCCCTCAAGAGAGACTGTGTCTTCATTTGCAAAGCTTTCATGCTGTCGGCAGCATCAACAGGCAGTTTATCCACAATACCCTTGAGCTGCAAAAGAGTGGTAGATTAATGTGTGTACACCAGCCACATAAACCCATTGATAGATCAAATCATCAAACTGGAATGACATTTTCAATTCTATCAACTTATTAAAAAAAGAATTTCATGAATGGAAACTATCTTTAAAGTTAGACCATATCATGTAAATTCATAATATAAAGGATATGAAACACAAGCTTTCAGAAGTGCATGCAAATCTTTACAGTACCTCATGATCAACAAATTTGACAAACTCCACGGCAGCATTACGTTTTGAGGATTCTTCAGTGGCCATAGAGGCAACTGACTTAGCTTTTTTATCTGATTTCTGAAGCTGCTCATGTTGTGCTTCGCACTTTTGTTTCAAATCCTCAACCTGTTAAAAAGATAATACTTCAACAAAGCAGCTAACCATAACGAATTATATATGAAGTATACTACAGCAGCTTGCGTACTTTTTTGTCAAAATATCAACCTGTTGAAGACATAATACTTTGACAAAGCAGCTAAACGTGACAAATTAGAAAGTACAATACAGCATCGTACTTGCCTGAGACTGCAATTTCAGAAGTTCTTGATTCAGCAAGTCATTTGACTTCTGCAAGTGATCAACATCAACTTTACAGCTCTGTGGAATAGCAGAAGCAGGAGGTGATTTTGCTTTCTTTGTGTATGGAGATGGAGGTGCCAAAGAAAATGCCGGTATTGCAGGCGACATAGCTAGTGCTGGTGACATTCCCATAGGTTGAAGCCCACCACCAAATTGGGCAGCAAAACCAAGATCTTTGAACTGTAGTAGAGCCGAAGCTTGAGATGCCTTCATGATCGAATCTGCAGTTTTCATATCACTTTTAGCTGCTTTTACCTCCATATACTTGACTGGCTCTGCTGACGATGTTGCCACAAGCCTAGGAGGCCTTATTTCTGGCCTCTCTGGTTTTTCTCTACTATCAGTAGAGCGACGAGTAGCAGCATTTCTTCTGTTGGCATTGCTACTGCTGGTATCTGCATTCTTCAATTTCAGGAAACATGAATCACATACACGATGCGGTTTGCCAGGAGTTGGTGCCAGAGCAGCCTTGAGCACTTTTCTTGAACTGCAAGCATGGCAGTGTACTAGCCCACAGTTGTAGCAATTATGTCTCTTTCTCGTGAAACCAAATGCCTGCCTACAACCTGTGCAAACAGACTGATCTGCTCCTGACACCCACTTATGTATGCAAATACATGTAGTGAAGTTTGAACCGCATGATATACTTTTGACATGCCGATCTTTAAATGCTTCGACAATAGTTGGTGCCTTTTTGTCATTGAGGTCACCATGACCAAGTCTTCCATTGGCACCCATTCCCCATGTGTAGACTTCGCTTCTTGACGTTAGAACTGCAACATGGGCGGCTCCACATGAGATCTCTTCAACCAACTCGTGAGCTAGTTTATCTTTGACCAAGCAAGGTTGTTTACCATCAGATTTTGGATTTCCGAGCTGACCATTGTCAGAACTACCCATGGTATACACATGACCAGATGTAGCAAGGGCAACAGTCATGTTTTGTCCACAGGCCAGCTGATGAAAATTGTGCTCAAGAAGCGCTTGAACACAAGTAGGAATCAGCCTAGCTTCTTTGTCCCCTTGGCCTAAACGATTCTTATCTCCATCACCCCAGGTATACAGCTTCTTAGACACCACATTCATGCCTGTCTGAACAGTGGCCTCCACAATTGCTGCAGAATGCCAGACTCCGCATGCAACTTTGATAGTTCTAAATCCATTCAAGGCTTCCACTTCTTTTGGGTACGCGGAGCTTTCACGGTTTCCATGCCCAAGAGCACCAAATGTTCCATCACCAAATGTGTAGAGTCTTCCAGTTGACGTGATCAGAGCTGAATGCCATGAGCCACATGCAACAGATAGTACCTGAAGTCCCTCCAAGGGCCCTGAGACATGTTTTGGAAGCCAATGGCTAGCCCCAGTGTCGTATCCAAGCAATCCAGCATGGTAAGAACCATCCCCCCAATTGAACAGATCACCAGAAGCAGATATAGCACAGGTATGGAACTCTCCGCATGAAATAAAATCAACTATGGTCACGGATATTGACTCTACAAGCTTGGGACGACTAATATCTGTATCAGTTCCATGACCAAGGCGCCCGCCAAGTTCCTCGCCCCATGTAAACACCTCCCCTTGCCTGGTAGTAAGAGCAACATGCCTTGAACCACATACTATCTGATTAACATCTAAGACAACATCTGATTCTAAAGGTTTGGGGATCAAAACGTCTACTTTTGAGCATGACGAGGTTGTGTGTCCATCTGATGGGGCCGCATCAGTCCAAACTTCACCCCATACATAAACATCACCAAGGGATTCTATGTCATCTGTTCCAGAACCCTGACTGGAAGAGCTAGGGGCGGCACTGGAAATACTAAGTCGAGTACTATCTGCACCACTAGTTCTTATCATATTTGCACGATCAGATCCAGCATCTGATCTTCGGAAACTAAAAGAACTGCCTCCGCAATAACCTGCTGTGTTAAAACTACGTGAAATACTTGAAGCAATATCTAGTGTTGAATCATATGGATGACTATCTTGATAATATGATACATCCTGGAAAGCAAAACCACAAATTAGATCACAATATACTGCATTTCGTAAATCAAATAAAGATACATACAAATCTCAAGCTACATAAGAACTAAGAACAAGTCTAGGATGGGTAGCTACAGGGTGGAAATGTCGAAGTATGGATGCTCATTCTTCACAGGAAAATTCAAGGCACAAACATATAGCTGACTATCGATCTCAAACTTTAAGCTTCCAAACATGCAAGTACCTATTTTGTTTTAGTAAAAATAATCTCCAAGTGTAACTAGGGGAAATCAAACATATAATAATATTAAGTGCATGTATAATGATGTATAAAAAGCAATCCTACCTTATTAACATACTCTCATTTGGCATCAGAACATCAAATTGACATAGAAACAATAAACCACACGCCCGGAAGAAAAGGAGAACTGTTTAGGAACACAAACTCACATCAGAGAATGATACTCTATCTTTGTGCTCATCAACTGAAGAATTTCTATGGCATGAACTTATTAACCCCTCGAGTGCTGAAAACCAAACTTCAACTTCAACTTGATCTTTGCAAACCTATATAGAAAGAAAGAAATCCACGGTACAACTGTCATCATTATATTATTCTATCGTAGCTTTAATATATTTAGTATCGGTTAATGGTTAGAAGCTCACAAATTTATCTTTACCAGATCAAGGGAACGTTGACCGTTCTTGTATATGAGTGAAAATGATAGATAGTCCTTTTCAGGGCGTAAAAACCTCCTAAAAACAGCCTGATCAAGAGATAAACATGTAAGGACATGGTAGAACTTAGATTTAAATATTCATTTTCCCGAAGGAAAATGTTAGCTAAACTGCAATATAGTGTCTATTGCAATATACATACTCTTCTTTTAATATTTACTGCCGGTATGGTTAAGCCAGCAAGAAAAATATTGATAATAGTAAACTTACAGTTCTCTGTCCAGGAATGACTTTAGATACAGAGGACAGTCTGAGGAACTTTTCCTTTTTGTGAGAATACCAAATTAATGCTGTTTCGTCCTGTAACAAGGAGGATGAAGCAAACAGTGTCAAACACATCATCCCCATGTCAGGCAATTGGCATATATGCATATTACTCAGCATATATATTCCCTCAAATATATTGGTAATCAGATTTTAAACATACAAATTTCATAAAGTCGACGCCAATGTTTGCATGTGAAGATTATTCCTATCCATATTGCAAGAAGCATATACATTGAAAAAAAAAAGGCACATATTAAGCACTTTACTCCTCCATTAACAGCCTATATAGACTTTTAGCATCTATACTAAATTACCAATATAGGCACATCTTTGCTTTTAGCAATAAGTTTCCTTCTTTTGTTATTTTCCCTTTACCATGTTTCACTTCAGAGCTTCTCACGTAATTCAGTTTAAGAATAAGCTATATTCCACAAGTTGAACAAAATCATTTCAAGATCAAAGGAACGAGTGTCTATGAACTTACACTAGAAAGTCTGAAAGAACGGATCTTGGGTTTTCCTTTCCGGCTATACTTGATAAGCTTGCTACCTTTCTTTAGAGTAATAAGGGCCTTCAGAAAATGAAACACAAATGTGGTATCACAGAAGTTTTGCCACATGTGCAATTGATAAGAAAGTGAAATAAAATATCATATATTAATAGTCATGTTTATAGCCTTACATTTTCATCCGGTGTCATCTAAACAGCTACAAGTCAACATCCTACTGTCAGCTCTTTTCATCCACAACTGCAAACACAAGAAATAAAAAAAGAAAAAATGAAGCTTTTGATATGTCATTATTAATGTATCACAGGAATGTTTTTTTTTCATTTTTAAAAAATAGAAGTTGACAAATCATTTGGCAATAACAGAAAAGGCAAATTGTAGCAAAAGGTGGAAGAAAAAGTGCCATGATGAAACAATGTTGCAATTCCCCAAACATAGGATTAGTTCACATGATTCCCACCAAACTTTTGTCCTGACAATCTAGCGGTTTGCACATACCATGAACCCCATATGTTATTTTACAACAATTAGCCTCTTATGGCACTACTGATGAAATAGGAGCATGTTTGCAAAGAAATATCTAGGGGGACATGGGAATCAAAACTTTGTGAAGAGAAACAACAGGAATACCGGACAGAAGCCAACACCTGTACGTACAGCACGCTAACAATAAATACTTTCTTTAGAGTTGGTTTGTCATGCTTCTAGACGATTACAATTGGTATGCCTGGGAATGTAAATTAACTGTCAGTTAAGAGAAATTTTACAGTGCTTCGAAAAAATAACAGCCATTCATCCAGCAAAATCTAATGGTAAAAAATAGGAAAACAGACTGAAAGGAACTTAAGTGTTGGACCGGAAACAAAAATTAGTGGACCAGGAACTAATTACAAATTTATTTTTTTATTTTTTAAAAGAGGAGAAGCCTCAGCTTTTAAGAAAGCAGTAGTTTGATACAGAATTACAGACTGGGAACACCAGTTTCACAGAAGCATAAAATGACTGAAAAAGCCTAAAACATCCACTAAATCTCATATATGTCAGTGGACACTATCGTCATAGGCTTGAAGTTCCTCATCCAGTTCCTTCATTTGCGTGATGCGCTGAAGTTACAAATTTATTTTAAAGGGCATAAATGTACTTACAAGGTTTATCTAATTCCACCGAACCCAAACAATGCAAAGCTCGACCTACGGGATTCACTGGCGATGGCTCGTTGTCTTCTCGGCTGCGGCGGCGGCTGTCAATCCCCCTCCGCAACCACACCGACCCTGGGTAGCGCACCGGCCTCTCGCGGTTGCCTCCCATGCCTGCCCGCGACCTCGGTCAGGTGGGCGCCGGCAACTCTGGGCATGTGGTGTGGGCGCAATGGACTGCGGGCAGGCAGGCGGCAGCGACGGGGGCAGCATGCGCCCACTGGCGGGCTCCGGGAAGGCAAACAATGGCGACCTTTACCAGATGTGTGACATAGCGAGCAGGGAAGCGGCGGCGGCGACGATGGGGCAAAAGCGCGGGCAGATGGCGTGTTTAGAAGAAAACAACTATTTCGTTATTAGAGGTAAATGGCCGAAGTCAAAGAACTAAAATGCCCTCAAGTATAATTATTTATTTATTTATTTGCATCATCAACAGCGGAGAATAATTACGTAGAGAGG
Organism: Miscanthus floridulus; assembly: GCF_019320115.1. NCBI lineage: Eukaryota > Viridiplantae > Streptophyta > Magnoliopsida > Poales > Poaceae > Miscanthus > Miscanthus floridulus. The sequence goes on from NC_089585.1 coordinate 102,344,337, forward strand.
AATCATCTGTTTCCTCCCAAGCACGGTAACAGAGCTCGTCGCATAAAAAGAAAACACGGTAACAAAGCTCGTCAGTTATTATTAAATATATGAAAGTTTGAGTTCGATTATTTATGTTCAATGGCACTGGGAATGCAAAATGACAGTCAGTTATTATATATTAAAGTTTGAATCCAATTATATACTTATGTTGAATCGAATTCACAATGGACATCAAGGATGCTGGACTATGTAATAGCATCATTGCATGAAAAAAATCATAACATACGATATTTTTACTAAATTGCAAGAAAATTAATTTGATTATCCGTGAAACAACACGGGTCACCCTGCTAGTTGGCGAAAGTGCCTCTACCTGAGTTGGTTAGAGCAGCTGCAACGTATAAGTTCTCTAGAAATTGCTAAGCAAGACACGTCAGCAGGTAGTGCTATCGATAAATTTGCTCCAACGTCTGAACTCATAGTCTAAGCAAAAAAAGAGACCCAATCTATAAAAGCTCTCCAACTTTCCCTAAAGAAATAAATAAGATGAATATAACAAATAATATTCTATTTGTAGCACCAGGTGCTCAAACAAGCACCCAAGCCAATGTGGTGCTTCCTAGCACCTACTCCCTCTGTCCTAATATGTCCGTGGACCGTCATTTTAGCTCTATACAAAGTGCAACAAAAATTAACAGAATCTAGACATAGGTGTGTACAGATGCATTGAAGGTTGTGTGAATCTAGACAACAACTACTACTCCTAGAACGACACGTATAGGGGGATAGATGGAGTATGATCTAGCGTAGGGAATGTTTTGCTAGCACCTTCTGGCACCTCACGCTGCAGCTGCTATTGGGTAGCACTCCGTAGATTCTGTGTTCGACTCCCCGTGTGAATAAATTTATAGGCTAGGATTAAAAAGTCACCTTGTATGTCCCACACCAAAGCACAGGTCTAATTGTTCTAATAAAGGTTACACGGCACCGCTATGTTTGATTGGGGCAGTGGTTCGGGGGTTTCCCGACCTGTATGAGAAAGCCTTCTTCTTAATGCAATACCCGGAGCTGTCATACCCCTGACACTAAATATTAAGTTTTTCAGCATGCTAACCGTACAAAAAAGTGGGCATGCGAATTTTTTTTTTTTTTTGCCATTCCGCAACTTCTTGGCTATTGATTTCATTTTTTTCTATTTCACAGGTTTCAACAAAGCACGCGAGTCCATGGATGCTTAAATACACAATTAGACATCAGTAAAACAACACAACTCAACCCTACCATCACTAGCCCTTACATGCAAATGTGCATGCACCCAAGCACAATAACGAAATTAACTAGAGGCAGATACTAATGCTAGTTTAATACTAATACAAGATTAATCCCAATATTTGATTGGGTCACATGACCCCTACATCCGAGCCAACAATGAACCCTATACATCCCCTCAAAAAATAAAAGAACCCTATACATATTCGGCATGCATTGGTGATTAATAAAAACAAGCAGATTCGCATCCAATCCTATGGTCGATAAACGAACGTGTTGAAGATTCAACCAGGGCAATGCCGCATCAAATCAACCAACTGATTAGGCGATACCTCCGTTAGAAGGTTAGAAGATCTTGCGTCCGGCAGCCGTGGGAAGAGAGGCGAGTCTCTCTTTCTCTCCCCTGATGGAGGCGAGAATGGCGGCTTGTTGGGCGGACGTGGGAGCCCAAGGGAGAACGCAGAGAGAAGAAGGCCCGGCTATACAAGGCTGAGCGTTTTGTGGGGACAAATTTATTGTTGATTTTCTGTTGCGGTGTTTCTTCTTCGTCCTGTCTAAGTTCTCCACGCAAAGAGCTCTTCCTCACCTCTGACATTCACCGACGCATGATGCGCCAGCGGCTCAGGACATTTCGCTTGTATCTCACAATCAACAAAGTAGTATAGATAAAAATAGAAGGGCACAAGTAGTAGACATATAACTTGTTCCCTCCGTTCTTTTGACTTTTTTTATTCTAAATTTGACTGCTCATCTTATTTAAAAAAAAAAATTGTACAAACATAGTCAAATTTAGATCATTCTTGAAGAACTTTTGTTAATAAAACAAGCCACAGCAAAAGAAGTGATATTTAACACAAATTTTAAAATAAGATCAGTGGTCAAACTTAAGGTCAAAAAGTCAAACAAACTATAATTTGTAATGGAGTTAGTTGAAAGAGACTCTCTTTCTCATGGAGTATTTTTTTTTATATTACTACAAAATAGGCCCTACGGTATTTAGTAAGGGGGAGTATTTTACCAAATTAACTTGCTACAGTAGATATTACTCCCTCCATCCACATTCCACGTAGGATCAGTGCCGGTCAAATGAGTTTAATTTTAGTTAAGTTTATAGTAAATAGTATTAGAATTTATATCTCCAAATAAATTTATTATAAAATATAGCTAATCTAATAATACTTATAATCTGTTCCAAAACACCATCTCCATCGCCCCTCTCCCAGAGATCCAGGATCGCAGAATGCAAACCACGCCACAGACAATTGACTGATCAACTCAGTTATGAATAGGCAAGCAACGGTGCAGATGAGTCGCTGCTTTTCCATCTCCGGCTATAGTACGCGTACAGAACCAGCTGCATTGCTCCCAGGATAACTCCAAGCCCATTCGGGAACTGAAAACAATATATACATTGTTAATCCTCGGCACAATGCAGACTCTTAGTTTCTCTTATAATTCAATTCTAAATTATAAGACGTTTTGAATTTTATAGATATATTGATTTTATTATTATTTAGACACGGCTAGTGTATGTCTAAGTGTATAGCAAAAGTTATATACTAGAAAAGTCAAAATCTTATAATTTAAAATGGAGAGAGTAATCAATTACTAAAACATCAATATCATCTTAGAGGTATATTTTGAACACAAATCTATTGATGCAAGTTTTATGCTCTAAATTTGCACATAACTTACTATCAAAATTTGACTTTTTCTCTAATCAAATATAATTTATCAATTTTTTGCACAGAGGGAGTAGCTTCTTACACCTCCACAATAGTCCCTATGGCAAGGCAGGGTAATGGCAACAACCTCCGCTCTGATCCATGGTGCGTTGACCAACGGCAAGGCTTTGGAAAGCGGTCGGAGCAAAATATCTGGCAACTCTTCTATCTTTTTTTTTGGATCCTTTTCTATGTATATTTTACTTTGGGGACGTGGCAGGCTAAAGCGCCTTATACAGTGCTACCGTGGCTGTTTTTGGCTTCCTCCTTTTTAATATAACAGGTAGCTTTCCTGCCGGTTCATTTAAAAAAATGACTAATTTCTTCTCCGTCCGTGATATTTTACTTCTTGTTATTCTCGTACTAGTTGCTTGTACCATCACGAGAGAGTTCTACAGTTTGGGCACAATTTCTCTACTCTGCCGGAGATACGCGCGTTGAATAGCGTTGTCATTTATGAAACAGTAAATTTGGATGGGATGGAGCGCTCACATATATGAAGAAATCACGCAGCAGAAGGCCGTACATTGCGAAGGATGCGCTCATCAGGAACGTTGAGAGGGACAGGTAGAAGGGCATGAACTCCACGCACTCGGTGCGGATCACCAAACCCTGAACAACCACGACGAAGCACTCAAAAACCAATGATCACAATTCACACACACAGCATGGGAGAAGTCGAGTCGATCAAGAAGTATAGCTTGGGAATTGGGATAGCATACCATGACAGCCAGTGGGGAAGCGAACATGGAGACCAGAGACGCCATGCTCACGCTGCCAACGAACAGCTGCCGCACCGGCTGGTCGAACAAGGCGATGCTCGCGTGCGCAATGAGCGCGAACGCGAAGACCACTAGGAACAGAAGACCCGTGATCTTGAGCTGTGGACAGAATAATGGAGAACAGGCCCGTTTTACTGGTGTCAGTCAGTGAGTCAGACAGCTGGATAAAATCCAGGACGGCAAGAAGGCAATTGAATTACCCGAGTGGTCCTGCTGTCGGCGTAGAAGATGAAGAGCGAGATGTAGGCGAGCTGGAACAGCGCGCCGGTGCCGTTGACGGTGGCGACGAGGGCCCTGCCGCCGCCGTCGGAGACCCATGGGAGGCCGTACCAGAGGCAGATGCAGCAGTTGAGCAGGGACAGCAGGTAGGGGAGCCCATCGAACTGCTCCGTCGACTTTGCCTTGAGGACCCTCTTGAACGTCGGCCTGAGTGTCACGCAGGAAGACAAGAACAGCAACGCATTCGTGAGCAGTTCATCGACAGAAAGGCCGGAAAGACAAGAAAGAAAGAAATAATCAGTGTGCTGGCATGGCTAGCTTACACCGGCGACAGGGCGAGGGCGAGGGCGAAGACGTTGCCTGCAATGGCGAACAAATCGGAAGAAAAACATTCAGCTACCCAGTCTACAAAGCAATTCAGAGCTTTGGAATCCTGAGAGGCGTAGGAGGTGGAGATTACCAGCAAGGCCAGCGGCGAAGCAGGAGAGACCGTACAGCGAGCTCATGATTGCACCACCTCGCTTGGTCCTCTGCTTTTCGTTTAGCAGACTCTACCTAGTCCTTCACTCCTTCCTCGTGCTAAAAATCTGGGGCTCTTATAAAGTCTGAAGCCAGCACGGGTCCGTCAGTCACCGAGCTGCAACTGACACGAACTCCACAACAACCGATTGAATTGTCGGATTTGAGCCCCTGAAAACGTGGTCCGGCTGCTGGTCCTGCGAATATCCCTCTTTCTTTCTCCTTGTGGTGAGGCTTTAGCCTTCAAGTCTCTCTCCCTCTGTCCGCTAACCCACAAATTAGGGGTTGGTTCATGTTACCGCATGGCCACGTGTATTTTTCTTGTCAGTCAAACGAGTCACTGACTCGCTGAACGGACGGCTGGCAAAAGTGCAGCGTGCAAAACAGTACTTCGGCTGTGTTTAGTTCGTTAAATTTGGGAAACTGGCTACCGTAGCACTTTTGTTTTTATTTGACAATTAGTGTTCAATTATGGACTAATTAGGCTCAAAACGTTCGTCTTGCGATTTCCAACCAAACTGTACAATTAGTTTTTTTCGTCTATATTTAATGCTCCATGTACGTATCGTAAGATTCGATATGATGGTTACTGTAGCACTTTTTGAAAAAGTTTTTAGGAACTAAACACAGCCTTCTCCGGCAAAGACGAAACTCACCGTGAATTAACCACTTTTATCTTGCAAAAAATGGGAAAATGTGCTGCCAGCTGTCTTTTTTATACAGTACATGTTGGATATAATATAGGCTTGGCCCATATAATATTTAATAATTAAATAAAACTCTATGGTGTGTAACATTAAGTGTTGTATGGTTTAATACCATATGGGATTTTGACTGAACGCTGACTCAGTTTATATGGTTAGAAATTATTCATCTAAATTGAGAAGCTGAGAAAAGGATAAAGGCGTGCCACACGCGCGTGCGCCGCCGCCGGCCGAGGCTAGTCTTTTGCCACTTAAATCCACATTATCACGGGAGTTTCGCTCCTTGATGGTGGAGGCGAACTGACTGCGTCAGTTACCGTCCCTTCCGCTTCCCGTCTCCTGGAATTCTTCGCTACATTCGTCTTTTCTTCCCCGTCAGCAGCCATATATCCTGTCTTCCGTCAGTCCAAACCCGTCCGTCTGAGAATCCTGCACGGGGTGAGCGGCGATTAGGTTTTTGGGAAGCGATCCGCGACTGCTCGTCCATTTTCTTCCTGGAGATCGCTCTTGGATTCGTCCTCTCCCTGGAACGCCAAGGCGTCTTCTTCCTGGTGATCCGTTCGTGGGACTGCACTGCGAACATCTTTCTGCATCGACTGTGGTCCGCGACTTTGAGCAACGCACTATGTCAAGTGCGAATGGAGCCTCCGATGCCCTCGGCATGGGACCCTCCGCTGAGTACAGTCTAATCTCTGTGATTACTGTATTTTATATTCTTACTGTATCAATCAGTATGTCATCTATGCATGTTGTAGCGTTCATAAGAAATATACACATACACATATATGTTGTCACAAACCTGCTGATGTTATATTTCTGGATTAAACTGTTAATGAAAATGCCTAAATTCTTAACAATCCAAAAACCTAATAATAGGCATTTTTTTGTCAGTGGATTTGCTGTCGCTTTGAAGCCGAATAATTTTGATGGCAAGAATTTTATGATATGACGTGCAAAGATGGTATTGTGGTTGACTACGATGAACTGTTATCACGCCGCACAGAGGAAGCCTGAACAGTTTACTCCTGAGGAGGAGCGAAAGTTTTTGGCTGTCGATAACCTGTTTTGAGGCGCCGTGATTAGTGCACTTCATCACAAGTATGAGAAAAACTACATATCTTGCACATCAGGCAAAGAATTATGGGATGCTCTTGAGGCAAAGTTTGGGGTTTCTGATGCTGGTAGTGAGCTGTACCTTATGGAGCAGCTGTATGACTATAAAATGGTTGAAAACCGTTCTATGGTCGAATAGGCTCATGAGATACAGGTGCTGGCAAAGGAACTAGAACATTTCTCATGTTTGTTGCCTGACAAATTTGTGGTCGGCGGTATAATCGCTAAGTTGCCACCTTCTTAGAGAGATTTTGCTACTTCTCTAAAACACAAGAGACAAGAGTTTAGCGTGGCTAAGCTTATTGGATCTCTTGATGTTGAGGAGAGGGCGAGAGCAAAAGACAATCGTGGAAAAGGAGTTGAGTCTTCCGCTGCCAATATGGTGCAGAAGAAAAACTCATTTGCATCTCGTAATAAAAAGAAGAACATACAAGAGAACAACAATGCAAAGCCTAAGCAGACCGCACAGTTTAAGAAGAAAAACAACAAGAAAGATGGAGGATGCTTTGTTTGCGGGAGTGATGAGCATTGGGCAAGTGCGTGCCCAAACCGCAAATACAAGCAAGAAAAGAAATCGGCAAATGTGGTTATTAGCGAGACTGGAGGAGGAACATCTGGGTATGATAATTCTTTACCCTTTGTTCTCTCAGTTTGTCTTTCACCTGAGTGGTGGATGGACAGTGGTGCTAATATTCATGTGTATGCTGATGTTTCTTTGTTTATTTCCTATCAGACCGACAGGAGTGGAGCCTTGCTGATGGGAAACGGTTCGCATGCGCGTGTTTTTGGTGCTGGTACGGTCGTTCTGAAGTTTACTTCAGGAAAGACGGTGCTATTAAAGAACGTGCAACATGTCCCCTCCATCAAGAAGAATCTTGTTAGCGCTTCTCAGATGTGTCGCGATGGCTTTAAAATTGTGCTTGAGTCCAATAAATATGTTGTGTTGAGACATGGAATATTTGTCGGAAAAGGTTATGATTGCGGAGGCTTATTCCGCTTATCTCTGCTTGATGATGTGTGTAATAAAGTAGTGAACAATGTTATTATTTTGGATGAGTCGAATATATGGCATTTACGACTTTGTCACATTAATTTTGGCTGTCTCACGCGGCTTGCAAATCTGAATTTAATCCCGAAATTTAACTTAGTCAAAGATTCTAAGTGCCAGGTGTGTGTGCAATCAAAGCAACATCGCAAGCCTCACAAAGCTGCTGAGGCGAGGAACTTGGCACCATTAGAACTCGTTCATTCTGATTTATGCGAAATGAATGACGAATTGACTAAAGGCGGTAGACGATACTTTATGACATTTATAGATGATTGCACTAGATTTTACTACGTGTATTTATTAAAAACTAAAGATGAAGCGTTGCATTATTTTAAAGTCTATAAAGTTGAGGTAGAAAATCAACTTGAGAAGAAAATCAAGCGTATGCGGTCCGATCGCGGGGGAGAATATTTTTCAAATGAATTCTCTGAATTTTGCGCGATGCATGGAATTATTCATGAAAGGATGACACCATACTTACCACAGTCTAATGGGATTGCAAAGAGAAAGAATCACACTCTAACTGATTTGGTTAATGCCATGTTGAAGACTGTAGGACTATCTAAGTAATGGTGGGGTGAGGCTATTTTGACAGCGTGTCATGTCCTGAATAGAGTGCCCACAAAGAACAAAGAAATTACACCATTCGAGGAATGGGAGAAGAAGAGATTAAATCTCTCTTACCTACGAACTTGGGGTTGTTTGGCAAAGGTGAATGTGCCAATAAACAAAAAGCGAAAGCTTAGACCAAAGACTGTTGATGGTGTTTTTCTTGGTTATGCTATTCACAGCATGAGTTATAGATTTTTAATTATAAACTCTAGTGCTCCTAAGATGGCTGTTGATACAATCATGGAATCTAGAGACGCTACATTTTTTAAGAATGAGTTTCCCATAAAAAATGCACCTAGCACAACTAGTCATGAATTTATAATTCTCCATGAGCATAAAAATTTTACTCCAATAGAATAAATTGAGGAACCCTATGTGCAAAATCCTGATGAGGATGACACTATAGTCACCAGGAAAAGCAAGAGACAGAGGACTGTAAAGTCTTTTGGTGATGACTATATTATGTACCTTGTGGATGACACACCAACGACCATTGAAGAGGCATATTCCTCTCCTGATGCTGATTTATGGAAGGAAGCAGTACGGAGTGAGATGGATTCTGTTATGTCCAATGAAACTTGGAAAATTGTTGATCGTCCCTATGGGTGCAAGCCTATAGGGTGCAAATGGGTGTTCAAAAAAAAGCTTAGGCCTGATGGTACTCTTGAGAGGTACAAGGCAAGGCTTGTGGCCAAGGGTTATACTCAAAAGAAAGGTGATGATTTCTTTGATACTTATTCATCGGTTGCCCGATTGACCATAATTCGAGTTTTGCTTTCCCTAGCAGCCTCTTATGGTCTTATCGTTCATCAAATAGATGTTAAGACAGCTTTCCTAAACGAAGAGTTGGAGGAGATCTATATGGATCACCCGGATGGGTTTGTGGTAAATGGTCAAGAAGGCAAAGTGTGTAAATTATTAAAGTCATTATACGGCCTAAAACAAGCTCCTAAGCAATAGCATGAAAAGTTCGACAGAACTTTAACATCTGCTGACTTTGTTGTGAATAAAGCTGACAAATATGTGTACTATCGGTATGGTGGGGGTGAAGGAGTCATTTTGTGTTTATATGTTGATGACATACTGATCTTTGGATCCAGCCTCAAAGTGATCGAAGAGGTGAAGGGATTTTTAACTAATAATTTTGAGATGAAAGATTTGAGAGATGCTGATGTTATTCTTAATATCAAGCTTCTAAGAGAAGATGATGGTGAGGTAACTCTGTTACAAACCCACTATGTGGAAAAGGTGCTGAGTCGCTTTAGGTTCAGTGACTGTGCACCTACTCCTACACCTTATGACCCTAGTGTGTTATTGAGAAAAAATCAAAGAATAGCAAGGGATCAGTTGAGATATTCCCAGATCATTGGTTCGCTCATGTATCTTGCTAGTGCAACAAGGCCTGACATCTCATTTACAGTATACAAGTTGAGCCGGTTTATGTCAAACCCAGGAGATGATCACTGGCATGCTCTTGAGAGAGTAATGCGTTACCTAAAAGGAACCATAAGCTATGGTATTTGTTATACCGGACATCCAAAAGTGCTAGAAGGCTACTGTGATGCCAACTGGATTTCTGATGCTGATGAGCTTTATGCCATAAGTGGATATGTGTTTTCGCTTGGAGGTGGCTGAAAGCTCTAGTTTAGTTTTGGTTAATTGATGAAACCCTAAGTGCTAACCTAGTTTATCAAGATAATTATGAGATAGGTAGCACTACTCCAAGTGATGAAGCAATGGCGAAGATCATGACAATGGTGATGGCATGGTGATGGTCAAATGCTTAAACTTGGAAAAGAAGAAAGAGAAAAACAAAATGCTCAAGGCAAAGGTATAAAATATAGGAGCCATTTTGTTTTAGTGATCAAGACACTTAGTGAGTGTGATCATATTTAGGATAGATAGCCGTACTATTAAAAGGAGTGAAACTCGTATCGGAATGCGGTTATCAAAGTGCCACTAGATGCTCTAACTCATTGCATATGCATTTAGGATCTAGTGGAGTGCTAACACCCTTGAAAATGTTTGTGAAAATATGCTAACACTTGTGTACAAGGTGATACACTTAGTTGTGTTGGCACATCTACAAAGGAGGTGGTGTTTGCAGGGTTGAGATGGGTTTGGGTCCCTCTCTCTATTACGCCGAATGGAATGCCTATTTTCTATTGCGCCGAATGCAAATTTCTTGTGGTTGGCACATTGGAGCAAGGGTGAAGAAGTTAGAAGTAAAAACGAGTTGATCGTGAAGACGCTGGCGTCGGTCAACTGTCCGGTCGCTGGGTCTGAAAGCACCGGACCCTGGCAGCGCGCGTCCGGTCAGGTGTGGCAGAAAGGTCGCCAGTTTCGGTGTTGCACCGGACGCTGGACCTGAGATGCACCGGACGCTGGTTTCTGCATCCAGTCAAACTGACATGATAACACAGTGACTAGGGTTTAGCACCGGACGCTGGTCTGTGTCCGGTCAAGGTGGACCGGACGCGTCCGATCGAAGAAAACCGATTTTGGACCCTTACTGTAAACGACCGGACGTTGGTGGTTCAGCGTTCGGTCAGTTTTTCCAGAGCGTCCGATCAGTTAATAGCCATTGTGATCTGGCAGCTCAAGTTTAACTCAGAATGACACGTGGCTTACATCTGTGGATCGGACGTTGTGTCCAGGGTCCGGTCAGTATGACCGGAGCGTCCAGTCAGAGCGTGTTTTGCCCAGTAAAGGAGTATAACGGCTCTATTTGATTGGGGCTCTATTTATAGCCCTATAGCCGACTCAAGGGAGCGCTCTTGCACATTTTCATTGACATAGCAACCTTGTGAGCTTAGTCAAAGTCCTCCCACTCATCTCCATCATTGATTCATCATCTTTGTGAGATTAGGAGAGAATCCAAGTGCATTGCTTGAGTGATTGCATCTAGAGGCACTTGGTATTCGTGTTGCGCTACGGATTTCGCTTGTTACTCTTGGTAGTTGTCACCACCTAGACGGTTGGAGCAGCGGTGGAGGATCAGCACGAGTTGGTGATTGTTCGTGGCCGCCTTCGGTGATTGTAAGGGGAGTTGTACCTTCCCCGATGGAGTGCCGAAAGGTAACTCTAGTAAATTGCTTGTGTCATTGAGTTACCTCACTTGTGGGTCAGTTCTTGCGGTGTCCTATCGTGTGGACGAGGTTTGTGAAACACCTCTTAGCCGCCGAACCACCAAGTGTTGGTCGACACAACGGGGACGTAGCGTGTTGGCAAACACGTGAACCTCGGGAGAAAATCGATTGTCTCTTGTCTTTGGCATTCTCCCGGTGATTGGCTATATATTCATCTTGTGATTGGTTCATCCCCTACACGTCGGTATAATCACCTTACTCACTTATTTACATTCTTGCAAACTAGTTGACACAAGCTCTTTAGTGTAATTAGAATTGAGAGTTTACTTTATTATTTATATTCATCTAGTTGAGCTCTTTAGAGTAGCAAGGTTAAGAGCTCTTAGTGAGTAATTACATAGCAAGTTTATGTGCCTAAGTAATCATTGCAACTAGAATTGTTGGATAGGTGGCTTGCAACTCTTGTAGAGCTAGAGCAAGTTTGCATTACACTATTTGTCATACTAATCAAATTGCTCTAGTTGATTTGTAGATTTTTAAATAGGCTATTCACCCCCCCCCTCTAGCCATATTAGGACCTTTCAGTGGCGCTATTTTCTGGAAGTCTTGCAAGCAGACTATCTTAACGAAGTCTACAATAGAAGCAGAACTCACAGCATTAGACACTACTAGATCTGAGGCTGAGTGGCTTCGTGATCTTCTTATGGATTTACCGGTTGTTGAAAAACCCATACCGGCTATTTCTATGAACTGTGATAACCAGACTGTGATTACGAAGGTTAACAGTTCTAAGGATAACATAAAATCCACAAGGCATGTTAAGAGACGACTAAAATCTATCAGAAAATTGAGAAACTCCGGAGTAATAGCGTTGGACTATGTTCACACGTCTAACAATCTGGCAGATCAGTTCACTAAGGGTCTGTCACGCAATGTGATAGAAAGTGCATAGAAAGAGATGGGTTTGAGACCCACTTGAAATTTACTATAGTGGTAACCTGTTCTATGTGATCGGAGATCCCGTGAAGTAGGACGGTGAAACAAGCTAGTAGTAAATTGTGAGGAAAGATCCTTAGTAAGACTCATTTTTGATGTATATCTTTTCTTTCTGTAAGGCAGGCTGGGTTTTGCCTTAATGTGTTCCAAGTGGCTTGTCAAAGAAAAGATGTTGTCCTACAGAACATCTTTTGAGGAACACACCTATATGAGTCAGACTGTTGATCACAGTCTATGAGATTTAGATGATCTCTAAATACTCATGAAAGGCACTGAAATATGACTTATATGCTTTAAATAGAGGGGATGTCTTTTGCTGCCCAGTATCAGCAAATGACTTTAGTGACATTCACCTCACACAAAACTGTCAATTCAAGGCTTAGTCCATTGTTCAGTTATGACTGAGTAAAACTATTGTTCTAGATGGATGTTCAACTTAACAGTCTATATCGAAACACTGGTATATAAAAAAAATGTGGTTCTTATACTACTTTGTTATAAACCCTAGAGTTTGGTGGGGATTGTTGGATATAATATGGGCTTAGCCCATATAATATTTAATAATTAAATAAAACTCCATGGTGCGTAATATTAAGTGTTGTATGGTTTAATACCATACGTGATTTTGACTGAATGCTGACTCAGCTTATATGGTTGGAGATTATTCATCTAAATTGAGAAGCTGAGAAAAGGATAAATGCGTGCCACACGCGCGCGCACGCGCCGCCGCCAGCCGGGGCGGGCCGAGGGCGTGGGCGTGGGCGTGGCGTGGCAGGCGGGCGGCGAGCGGGCGGGCGTGGCTAGTCTTTTACCACTTAAATCCATATTATCACGGGAGTTTTGCTCCTTGATGGTGAATGCGAACTGACTGCGTCAGTTACCGTCTCTTCCGCTTCCCGTCTCCTAGGATTCTCCGCTGCCTTTGTCTTCTCTTCTCCGTCAGCAGCCATATATCCTGTCTTCCGTCAATCCAGACCCAATCTTCCGTAACCACTCCCGAGAGAACCACATATCAGTAGCCTTCTGATTTCCCCGTCCCGTACCTCTGCGCGCACGGAGGAGCGGGAGAGCAGGTGCCTCCGGAACCCTTGTCCGCCTGAGAATCCTGCACGGGGTGAGCGGCGATTAGGTTTTTTGGGAGCGATCCACGACTGCTCGTCCATTTTCTTCCTGGAGATCGCTCTTGGATCCGTCCTCTCCCTGAAACGTCAAGGCGTCTTCTTCCTGGTGATCCGTTCGTAGGACTGTACTGCGAACATCTTCCTGCATCGACTGTGGTCCACGACTTCGAGCAACGCACTATGTCAAGTGTGAATGGAGCTTTCGATGCTCTCGGCATGGGACCCTCCGTTGGGTACAGTCTAATCTCTATGATTACTGTATTTTGTATTCTTACTGTATCAATCAGTATGTCATCTATGCATGCTGTAGCGTTCATAAGAAATATACACATATACATGTATGCTGTCACAAACCTGCTGATGGTATATTTCTGGATTAAACTGTTAATAAAAATGCCTAAATTCCTAACAGTACAGTTGATCGGTAGTACAGTAGATTCTTATTCGCGAACGTTCAAATCAGATGAACATGTGGATGTGGTGAACGGAAATCAGCCAGGTCGCTTTATAAGCTCGTGGCCATAAGCCCCGTAATGGCTGCGTAGCCACCACTTGCCCCTGCACTCCTGCAGTCAGATGCCTTGCCCGGCCACAAGCGCTTTCGCGAAAACGAAGGGCTAAGCGGGTCAGGCGCGTTATTATGGCGTTGAGCCGCGACGGCTCCTTAGCCCTTGTTTAGTTCCACCTCAACTTTCAAAAAGTTGCTACAGTACCTGTCACATTGAATGTTTGCGGCCCATGTATGGAGCATTAAATGTAGACGAAAAGAAAAACTAATTACACAGTTTGGTGGGAAATTACGAGACGAACGTTTTGAGCCTAATTAGTCCATGTTTGAACATTATTTGTCAAATAAAAACGAACGTGCTACAGTAGCCCCAAAATCCAAATTTCTCCAACTAAACAAGGGCTTAAAACGACACGGGTTTCGTCTTTTCCCTTTCCGCCGACTGGACAAGCATTTTCCTCGTCAGCCATTAACGATTTAATGTTTTCTCAATACAATCAGCAATCTTCCTGTTCCATTTCCTGCGTGACCGCTCAGTCCTAGAACTGTTCAGCGGTTCAATCTTCCTGTTCCATTTCCTCCGTGATCGCTCAGTCCTAGAACTGTTCCGCGGTTCAGCAGTTCAATTTAGCTCCCGAACTGATAAAAAGGTAGGACTTGGTTTACATCAACACTTTGCATCACCGTACTTAGTTAGAAAGCCAAACTTTCTTAACCCGCTACCTACACATCATGAGCTCATTTTTTTACCAACTGTAACAGGCATTCTTCTCGTCGCATTTTTTGCGACAACCGTACTCTGCCAAAAGCTAGGGTTGATAAACTATGGCTATGAACCAAACACGGAACGAATTCAGTCAAACTATGACCAACCTGGCTGACACTGAGCAATCTCGGATTGAGGCTATCCAAAGAACCATCTCAAATTGTTCCAACAAATATACTCCTTACAAGTGACAACCATGAGAGAAAGGGGCATAGCAGACGATACCCCAGAAAAATAAGTATAAAGGCAGAAACAACAAAATTTCTTTACGGTCGACCCACTCCAACTCTTATGCTACAAAGACCAGTACCTAGACGACACTAGACAAGGGGGACTAGGCGTTGGGGGATGATGCTAAGGAAATTAAGAATATTAACCACGACCAGGGACTAGGTGTAACTTTGCACAGATGCAGAGACACAGGGAGGAAGAAAGTAGAAACATCAGCTCGATGTTATCCCAAATCCTTCTGCTTCATCATTCATGTGACTATTCAAACAAAGTCTAGTTACAACTGCTCATCATTTTCTGTCTTCTTGACTTCATGTTCCAACCCTATAAAAAAAAGAGAATATTAGATGAGATGCTTAAATACTACTATTAGTATCGATTAACTGCCAAACATTTGTTCATCTCATCCCCAGAAGCCAGGAAAACGATTGTCTATTTCTGAACAGTGATATCCAGCAGAGCTGCTACAAACATAGCAACTTAGCAAGTGTAGCGAATCATATTTATCAGGACTGGCTGTAATCATGTTCAGTAAGTTGTTCATATCCACATTGATATATACTCCCTCCCCAAAATAATCGCACTTCTTCGATTCAAATTTTGTCCCAAAATAAATGCATAGATGGTGCGAGTCCCAACGCATGCCTATGAGCACAGAAAATCAGTAGCCAAAAGCTTTGTGGACCAGCAAGAAACCAAAGAAACAAAAAAAATGATTTCCAAAACAAAAAATAAAAGAAACTGACGGAGGCTTGATGCTGCAAAAATGTCCTAGTCTTTTTCTATAGGGGTAGAAGCATATAATTTTACCACCAATCTTGGTCTGCGCGCCGAATCCTAGAATCCCAACTTATTTTGGTATATAGGGAGTAGAACGCGACATAGACAAATACATATACTCATACAGGCATCAGGGGAAACGACCAAGTATTCTTGTTATGACTGATGAGTACCGCAATTGCAGTTCAGTCCACATGTACCAAGCAGGTGCCATCATATTAAAGAAGGCTAGTCTGGCAGGTAATTGTTCAAGATTGTTTAGTTCTGTTCTGTATGTGTGAGTGTTGGTTTGGGTATTTGTGCTTGGCCCTTTTCTTCTATTTACAAAGATACACATTATGCTGCCAAGTGGAAGAGAATCAATAGATCATCTCCAGTTATTTGGGGATTCACAAGTTTGTTTTAACTCAATTAAGAAACATACAGAACTTGGGAAGTCATTTTTCCATGTCCATAATATGACTGCCTTCTAGTAGGGTGTAAATTCTGTGCAACGTTTTCATGTGCATGACATGTATACTGAGTTTCAAATAAATGGTGCGACTTCAGCAAGTTTCAGGTATTACACCACAATGTACAACCTATCTTCCATGGGCAGTTTATCAGCATTGGGAAAACAACGTTCATAAGAAGGAAATCATGCTAAGCCAATAGAAATAAGTCATGATATGAAGCTTTTCATATTACTCAGAGATGTTTTTTACCAAAAACTTGACACTAAAACATCCATCTCTCAAGATATGATGTGTCCATTCATCATATAGACAATCATGCTAAGCCAATAAAAATATTGTTTCTACATTTTTTTTAAGAAAATGGAACCGATGGAAGGACACTCAGAATCAATAGCATACAATGTTACTCCCTTAAAATGTCAGAAAAAAATCCACAAATAAATCCATAGTCTCAAAGGAATTATTAAATATATTAAAAAAGCATGGAACTTGAGTATATAAAATGCTGATTATCTAACTGCATCCTCCTAATCTGTGCAATCAGCCTTTATTTTCACCTTGCACCCTTTAGCTACATGGAGTGGCACAATAATTGATTTGGAAAATTTGTTTGGTAAATTTTCTGGAATTCAATCACTGCTTATAACTGGGTAGAGTATATTACTATATTCTACATTCAAAACTCAGCAAGTGAAGTCAAGAAGTGAATTTCAAAGCTAAGCGAATAATTTTAGCTGCTACCATCACCAATGACATCTAACAGTAATGATAACAATATCACAAGCCATTTATTAAACCATGTGTGAGAGATACAAAAACGCATTTCATGGCCCAAAGGTTCACCCTGAAAAAAGCATTTGCTCAGTACCCACAAAAACACCATCGCTTTGCAATTTTATAGGTTCCTTAGATGTTACAAACTGCAGGTTAAATTATATTTATAACGTATACACTGACATTGAACAGCACTCGCAATGATCTCACCAAATAAGCTATGCACAATGAACTCAGATATGCACCTCATATTCCAAAGGCTTAACCAGTAAAACTCGCGACCATATTTCCGCAACACCAATTTTTTTGACGCTAATTACAGTGTGCTTAGAAATAAGAAATTATGCCACTCAAAATCAACAGAGTACTATAAAAAAAAACACAATCATGAGATATCGAAGTATAGAACCATCTCACCTTCACCTATCTCCCTGAACCAGTAAAGGCATCAAAAAGGCCGCAGCAATTCCACCATGTTGCCCGCTGCCCTGAAGCTGCCACTGCAGGTCCGCGCGCCACCTGCAGCAAATAGAACCCACCCAATCAGAACTCACAGCTTTAAAACGTGGGAGATGAATAGAACTAAACCACATACACCATTTACCTCTGTAGTATGCACATCAACAGCCTCCTGAGATCGCGACGCCTCAGCAGAGTCCTTGACCACCACATTGCCGCTATTCATCTCTGGTTCCTTCAACACAACAGTAGAACCAGCGCCCTTCACCTCTGGTTCCTGTACCTCAGGCGCTACAGGCGTTTCCTCGACCACCACCACTTCATCAACCTTCGGCTCAGATTCAAGCACCAAATGCACCTTGGCCACCTCCTTCTTCACCTCTGAAGCCTCCACCGCCGGTGCATCAACCACTGGCTCCTGCACCACGGATTCCTCGGCCACCAACACATCCTTTACCTCAGGTTCCTGCGCCACCACGGCGTGCACCTCCACCTCTGCCTCATCCACCTTGCCCTCACGTTCCTGCGCAGCGGTTTCCGGCGGAAACGCGTCCACCATGACCTCCCCAGACCCGGCGACGTCCGCCTCGACGGCGCGCTCCACGGGCACCTCGGCCGCGGTGGCCTTCCTCTCCTCCTCGTCCGGCTCCGACGCAGCGGCCCGGGGGGTCACCATCTCCTCGGAGCTCTCCATGGAGTCCTCGCTCGCATCCACTGGGCCAACCCACACACAAGCACAGCATCAGAAACCACAGGCATCCATCATACATATAGCGCAAGGAAGGGAGCAAGGAAAGCGCGAACAGCCCGTAAAGCGGCGGCCGGTGGGAACATGGTGGCGGGGAAACCCGCGGCCACAGCGAATGCCACCCTCGCCGCATGCGAAAAGGTGATTCCCACCCCGCTGGTGCCGAAAGCGGCGCGCGGATCTGCTCCGGCTTAAAGAGGGTGGAGGAGGGTTAGGTGCCATTCGTACCGCGAGAAACTTTGGGTGGGATCCGCAGGTGGTGGTGGTCGCCGTCGCGGCCGCTCGAGGCGTTGTTGTTGTCATCGCTGCCGTTACCGTTGCCGTTGCTGGCGTTGGTGTTGCCGCCATCGTCGGGGTGGCCCTGCTGCTGCTGCTGCTGCTTCTTGAGCTTGGCGCGCTTCTTGGCGCCCTTCGGCATGGCGGAGAGGGATTTCGATTCGAAGGGAGGCGGCGCGGAGAGGAAGAGGAGCGAGGGGCAAGCGATGGGAGGGGGAAGGGACGGCGAGGAATTGTGAATCCGATTTGTTTTTAGCCGGAGGGAGGGATTCAATTTCAGTAGGTTTACCAAGACTCCTATCTTCCCAAGGCAAGGATTAGCATTTTTACCTGGAATTTTACCAATCTCGTTTATATAAATTTTTAATAAGATATTTAAAAAAACAAACTATGCCACGACAATGGCTTTTCATGTGTATTTTTGTTTTCTTTTAATTTATATTATATTATACTAGCAAATGCGTCCGTGTGGAGAGAAAAAATGTTATATAGCTATTTATGTTTCCCCTTTTTATAAAATTTGAGAGCTATAATTTATTTTGTGACGACGTTCAAAATATAAGCAAATGTTGACAATAATATGGCAATGTATAATTAAGCAAATCTTGACCTTATTATTCATTCATGGTTGTTATTTTTTGGGTGGTGATGAGTTGTGCCGTTGTGCGAACGTTATGAGAAATGAGAAACGCATAGGTGTTGTCCAGCTTGGGATGAAACAAGAAAGTACATGCATGCGGAATTCACTCGGAAGTGAACAAGCTAATATAACTGCAACGAAGTATAACCTGGATTTCACTACCGTAGCTTAGCTGGCTACTCTCAAAGCCACTTCTTGATGAGGAAAGAAAGAAGAGAACCAGCCACGTCTACGCGCCTGCACGCAAAAGACAATCTGGTAACGCGGGTCTCGCTAGCAATTCCGTGCATGCAGCGTTTGTGTTTGTGGGATGCGGAGCAGAAACCGGACAAGAGACCTCTGCGCGCCCCCGTCAGCCGTGTCGGACCTTGAATTTTTCCCATCTTCCACTCCGTCTCGCCCGCTGTGCTTGCGCTGCGGTTGGCCTCAACACATGTTTGGTCCTTTTTTCGAAAGTTTCTCTCAAATAGATCTATGATGGAAAGAATTTCAGAAATGGACCCTTGGCTCGGCGCCAGAGTGACTGACGCCGAGCTCGGCGCCACGGTCATTGGCGCCGAGGTCCTGGGCACGGGGAAATAGCTTGCCAGGGGCTCGGCGCCATAGTGAATGGCGCCGAGACACCTGCATTTAACCCAGCCTGCACTTCTTCTCCGAGCGTTCTTCCTCTTATTTCTCCTCCGTCTCGGGTTTTTTTCTCGCCAGTTCACCCTACCTCACAATCACCGGCAACTTAGAATTTTGGCTAAGTCTCTAAATTTACCGTGAGATGGATATATAAAATTTTGGCTAAGTCTTTAAATTTACCAAACGTATGGTTAGCAAGCAGAACAGAAGGGTCGATTGGGTCGATTGATGCGCGAGCAGAACAGAAGGGTTGACCTTGCCCTTTGGAGGCCTACGTTTGGTGAGACCGATGGTTAGCAAGCACATCAAACACCCTAAATTGAACCTAACACCCTAGTTTTACCGTGAGATGGATATATAAAATTTTGGCTAAGTTGATTGTGAGGTAGGGTGAACTGGCGAAAAAAAACCCGAGGAAAATGAAGAAATAAGAGGAAGAACGCTCGGGGAAGAAGTGCAGGCTGGGTTAAATGCAGGTGTCTCGGCGCCAGTTACTCTGGCGCCGAGCCCCTGGCAGGCTATTTCCCCGTGCCCAGGACCTCGGCGCCAATGACCGTGGTGTCGAGCTCGGCGCCAGTCACTCTGACACCGAGCCAAGAGTCCATTTCTGGAATTCTTTCCGCAAGTCTATTTGAGAGAAACTTAAAAAAAAAACCAAATAGTAAAAAATTCGGACTACGCAACGACGATGTGCCATCCACGGGCGAACTAGATCCAGAGACTGCTGCTGTCAGCGCATAGTGGCATGAGGGCGTCGTCTTGGAGTGGAGTGGAGTAAGCTGTTCCTGCTTTTTCCAAGACCCTTTTCCAGCCGTCCATTAATTAATATATAAATTGCTTGATATAATAATATTATATCAAACCATTCTTGAGACAGCTCCATAATATGCTGCTTTATTAGCTGTATAAATTTCCCACATGCCTGACGTTTTTTTACTGCATATATCTTTTTTTGTGTGACTATTTTTACTGCATATATCAAGCGGTTAGATTTGCCCGTCTGAAACAAGTTGTTTATTCAAAGGAAGGTCCCAGTGTTCATGGCGGACATTATTTTACGTCATTATACGCTCATGATCTGAGTAAGTATATAAAGACTCCGCTCATGATCTGAGTATAAAGATTCCTTTGGTTTCAAATTTTGGATTCAGATTTGTCGCCCTATTTGCTTGATCGTTTCTGTGGTTTATAAGCTGGCTGATGTTGTTTTGTTGTGTAAGAAAAATATTATATCATAGCTGATAAGTATGGCTGATAAGATCACGCGAACAGACGTGGGCCGTTTCAAGATCTAGCGATCCACAGTATATATATAATAATACATACAGTACGCTCAGATGCCCAGTATCCAGGTGCCGACGTGCCGTTTGAATTTAATTTGCTCCGGAGTACAGAGTGCTGTAACAAAATATTGCCATGCTGCATCTGGACGGACGGCACATGTGGCAGCACTCTACAAAACGCTCGCTTGCTCCCAGTGCTCAACAGGTCAATTTCAGATCAACAATATACTCCCATCCCATGGAATTGAACGCACTGCATGCACGCAATTAATATGTGTTGAGAAATACTTTTTTTTTAAATACTTACAAATATTCGGGACGCGCCTAGAAGTGGTGGCGTGCTCAGCAGCCTACCACCGTGCCATGTTGCACTTGCGCCATCATGGAACGGATCAGACCGGACCTATAGAAATATATACGCATGAACACGACGTAAATAAAAGAATTCATTCATGAACCTAAAAGGTCTTCATTCTGTGGCGAATCATAACACTCCATTATCGTATATAACATAACTATTGGATTTAATAATTGTGTTTGTGTATATGAGGTCTTTTCTGGAGACGACACACTTTGTGCCAAAGCGAGAAAGAAAGCAGCCTTGCCTAGCACAAGAATCGGGCTTATCAAGATGAGCTGATGAGGCAAGATTTTTATGTATTATATATACGAAAAGAAGAATGGCAATTTGTTATTTTCTTTGCTGGGCAACAAGTTCACAGGCTCTTTGCTGTGTGTTCTTTGATGACGTACGTTGAAGAGGTTCCACTACGGCTTGTTGGGATGCAGTTAGGCTAACCGCTAACCCAGTGGGTAGTAAAATACTCATTAGTTAAGTAAGTATTTATATGGGTATAGGCAAAACATTAATTAGATGTTCTGTAGAAATTTTCTCTGTGGTAGCATGAAATTAATAAAAGAAGAGACATAAAAATTGTATCATCGTGGAGATACGTCTTGGGCATAACATTTGAGGTTACCAAAAAAAAACCATGTACAACTTTTAGAACCATTGTTACAGATAGAACATATACAATAATTAATTGGTTAGAGGCTTGCCTAGCATAAGAATCAGCCCTATCAAGATGAGCTGATGAGGCAAGATTATGTATTCGGCCTGTTTGCTGGTTGGTTTCTGAGCTGATAAGCCTGGCTGGTGATGATTTGTTGTGAGAGGAAAACACTGTTGGCTGGCTGATAAGCCCTGGCTAAAACCAACAAGCGAACAGGCTGATTATATTATATACGTCAAAAGGAGAATGGCAAGATTATGTATTATCATAACATAACTATTGAATTTAATAATTCTTTTTTTCGTCGCAAAAAAGTCCAATTTACCTCATTTGTGATGCCTCGACACATTAACGAAAACCACTTTCAAAATCTCTTATAGGAAGGTAAAAATTGATTTTCTGACTGAGGGAGGCAATTCGGAGTCACACAATAGTCGAGGGAGATCAGATGATTTTTTCTAAGGGATTTTCCTTTTGGAGAGGTCCAAGGAAAATTAATTGCACGTCAACTTTGGTTGCACTAAAGGCCGAAGAGAATCAGGGTCAGAGGGAAACACAAAAGCTATGTGTTGCCCGTGTGAAACTTTGGCTCCCGTCACACTGTTTTTGTGGTCGTTGGATCTGGCCTTTGGCCGATCTGGATCGTTCCTCTGCCCGTCGCCCGCCGATTGCGTGCGTTGTCTTGTTCATTTGGTTGACGTCTGGGCCCACATGTCAGCATTTTTTTTGGGAAACTCGCGCCTTTATTTCTTTTGAACTGTTTATTTCCTTTCCCCATTTCCTTTCGTTTCCCCCGCTCGTTCGGCGGTGGCGGCGACAGAGCCCGCGGCGGACGGAGCTCTTCCTTGGCGATTTGCCGTCGCAGGTTAGTTTTGGTCCCTGTTTGCCATCAGATTTGGTAGATCTTGTTGTTGTCGAGTTGATTTATGTTCTATTTCTTTCTGTTTCTTCTCCTATTCAATGGATTAGTTGGATGTGGAGCTTTGGTTGAGGCGGTTTCTTCTCGTTGTGTTCGAACCCTAGGTCCTCGCCGTGTTGGAGTTGTTGGTCGAGGTCGAGCCAGTTGTGGAGGTTGACGCGGTTCCGTATCTGGTGGCTGAGTTGTAGCCGGATCTTCCCCTTTCCCTTTAGTCTTCGCTGCTTGTCTGGTGGTGTCGAAGGCGGATCCCGCGGCGGACGGAGCTCTTCATCGTCGATTTGTCGTCGCAGGTTAGTTTTTGGTCCCATTTTTTCATCCTACGTTGTATATCTTGTTGTTCTCGTATTGATTTTGGTTCTATTTTCTCTCTGTTCTTCTCCTATTCGTTCAATTAGTCGTAGGTGAAGCTTTGGCTGAGGCGGATTTTTTCGTTGAGTCTGAACCCTAGGTATTCGTCGAGCGTAGTCGTCGGTCGAGGTTGAGGCTGTTGCGGAGTTGGACGAGGTTCTGGAGCTGGAGGCTGAGTTGTAGCAGGTGTTGGAGTTGGAGGTGGAGGTTGATTCCGTTTCTGATTTGAAGTCGTAGTCCTCCTCTGTTGTGGATAAGTACCTGCGGTGAGTCTGTGTAGTTGTTATTATGTTGAAATCGGTTCTATAGTTGTGCTTCTGTAGCTTCAGTTCCTTTGTTGTTTGAATTCACCATGTATTGATGTATTGTTTATATATCTAATTTTTGGGGTTGCTATCTATTCTTTGTCAGCCGTGAGATTGTTTGGACAAATTGCTTAGTTCATCTTGTTAGTGTTGATATCTGGCATTTTATTTGGCAATTCAATAATTTAGCTTATTCAATCTTTCAATTTGTTTCATCTTATACAATTTTTGTTGTTTGCCTTCTGTGCATTCAGCCTAATATATGCCGTTCATGCATTTGTCTGTTAAGTTGTTGACCGTGTACCATAAAGTTTGTCTTTCATGAAACTTTAGTGATGTTAGTTAGAATTCAGTTGGTGTTGCTGGGAAGGATGGGTCATGTTGGTTGTTGGAGGAAGCAGCTAGATCTGCTGTCATTCTTGGTTTGTGCTCCTTTTTTGATTACTTGTCTAGTTAATGCATGATCATAAAGATGTGCTATCTGTTTCTTGAGTTATCAATCACTTGAGCTCCTTCTCTTTGCTTTCTGGTTGGTTAGCTAGCCAATATCTTTCTAGCTTGTCATGTTTCTTGTGAATCTGGTGCTTTTTTCGGTACATGCAATAGTTCTGTATTGGCCATATTTTGACATCAGATGCTTAATTTCTATGACCTTCAGGCTTTCAATCTTTGTCCTGTTTGATTTGAACTGTATTTGTTTGGCAGCAGGTGTGAGAATTTTTTATGATTTGGTGATAATTACCCATTTACCTTTATTTTGTTAGTTTTGGTTTTTTTTCTAGTTTATAGAGTACAGGATTCCTTAAGTAATTATATTATAGGTGCCCTTGTTAATCCATTAAGACAATTTTCTTTCGTCAAGAGCTTGGCTTTTTCATAGCTTGCTGATGTGTGGTTGGTAGAGACCAGGTGGACTATGTAACTAAAATCACATGATTTTTTTCTTTTTTTGGTTCTTGCTTGCTTTTTAGAAGTGCTGTGTTTACTTGATTTGGTTTGTGCAAAGTTAATCAGAGTGGGTAGGGAAGTGATTCAAAGCAACCGATTTATTTGGGTTTGTGTGTTATCCATCCCGTGTGCGCAATATCAGAAACTTTGTATGAGATATATATATGATGTCATTTCAGACTTAGGTGGTATCCTACATATTTTGGCACTTCTGTTGCTTGTATTCTCTAAATTTAGCATTGAGTCCTTTCTGTTGCCTCATAGATTTCATTAGAGGTCACATCCGGACTGCAGTTTTGAAGTTATTATATAACTGTGAAGTGTATTTTTTTTGTTATTTATTTACATGTTAGATGGCTAAGAAAAGGACGTGTTCGTTCTTGGATGGCGCAACTAGTGATGCTTTTGATGGTCTTGATGACGATGAGTTGTTTTTGTCTGGGAACTCTTCTGCTGCTGAAGATTTTAATGGCTATAATAATGATAGACTCTTTGATTCAGATGTAAGTGCAAGTTTATTTTGTATGTAGAATTAGATGTCTTTTGTTCCTTGTAGTTCTTCTAATTCCTTTTTTTGTAGGATTCTATGTCTGATGGTCATCATTTTGTTAATGAGGACTTGTATATGACACTATGTAAAAAAAGCACATCACAGACGCACGTTCAGGGTCATTACAGACGCGTGCCATAACACGTCTGTAATAAGGTCTTATTACAGATGTGTCAAAAGCGCATCTATAATAAGCTTTTACTATAGACGCGTGTTACCAGCACGCATCTGTGTTATACAAGCACGTGTCTGTGATTAGGTTATAGGATAGACTGGTACAGTAAAGACGCGTCTGTACTAACCGTATCACAGACGTGTATAGTCAAAATGCGTCTGTAACTTTCTCTTATCATAGACGTGCATAACCAACACACGTCTGTGATACCAAATTAAAAAACAAAAAAATATAAATCCTCAATGCCAGGCTCTAGAATGGTTGTTATTACATACTAGAATACAAACATGACATCCAAATAGTAGACATTGATAAACTTAGTACCACTGTACTATCTAGTGTAGCAAACACTATCATACTTAACCTAGAACATTTTAGTATAATAGATATGCATGAAGTCTATCCATGATCACTTGAGTTAGTGTATCACTTTGTACTTGTTGACAGAAGTTATCATCCAACATAAACAGTCAACTTTACCTGTATAAATGCATAAACAAGATCACCAACATAGACTTAGGGGTTTAAACTGATAATTTCCACAAGTTTTGGTGAATATGTGTTTTTAGTAGGGCTTATCCAGAAAATCGTCAAGGAGGATCAAATCGTCAAATAAAATCACGTTTATCCGTAGCAAAATCAACTCTAGAAGGTTCCAGAAGACTCGAGAGGACTCCACACCGAAGCGGGGGCCAAGCCACTGCCACGTGGGGTCGGCCGGCCCCACCTAGAGGCTGCTCGGCCCCTGGGGGACCCACCGGTCAGCCTCCTTCATATGTCAGTTTCCCACCACCTCCTATGATGCATCTACGTCGTCCTTTAAGTTGGTTTGATCCAAGAGCTCATGTTGGACGCTCTAGCCTATATAACTAGCCCCTGCCCCCCTCTAGGGCATGCTGCCATAAGTCAAGAGTAGATCATAAATTAGGGTTTCTAGAGAGAAGAGAATAGAGTTCCAATTCTTCAAGTTTTTAGTATAGGCTAGCTAGCAAGGTTCAAGTAGAGTTTGGGCTATTGCTCAGGATTCTGGATCTGTCGTCTAGAGACTGGTATAGCCATTGTATCTCTTTATTTATGACTTTGTGCTACTTCAATATTTATGTTGCTATTTATTATGTTCCTAGTTTGCTCTAGTAATATGCTTGATATAGTTATGATTGATGATGAATATATGCATATGTTCATAAAGCTCTTAGCTCAGTACTCGAGTGAGTTAAGTGGTCGACATTATATAAGCATGGTGCTTAGATATTGTTTGCCTACAGATGCCTTCTGTACTCTGGGTCATGTGGTAGATCGTGGATGTGACACTCCCATTAAGTATGTTGTAGTCCACTCCCCATTTGTAGAGTATGTAGAACGTGATTGCGAAGGAAGACAAGCTCTGTTCTTAATCTTCCTTAGTAATGTTCCTTATGCATAGATCCAAAGTTAGTTATACTATAGATGAGAGTGTATATACTTGGGTGTACAAAAGACTTAGTAGATAAGTAATGACTTAGGAATCTTTTGCTCTTAACAAGTCTCCTGCTTAGCCTTACTATATTTTATGAGTATCTATTTCTATCTCTAGAATACCATTATTACCTTATAGTTATCATTTATTTATCACTTGACTTACCCCTGCCATAGCATGAGAGTGGTTTTATCATAAGTATACGTATTTGTCAATATAATACAACCCCATAGCTCCTCCCTGTGGATAAAATATAAATAACAATACTCAGTATACTCCCGGGTGAAATGCTACAATGATATATTATCTATGCGCTTGCGGATACCTTATATATAGTTTACAAGTGTTCTTACAATTACCAACAATGCATTTCTGGCATCATGCTAGGGATGACAACTTAGTTAAGAGTGATGCTAAGAAATGTCAACAGTACTTAACCAATAGATGCTTTAGCTTTGTAAGATCTTGACATGGTTTGTTATTTGCTGCCACTATCTTGCAATGTAGATTAATAAAATTGAGTGGACCATGTAAATGCACCATAATTAGAGTACTATTCATCTATCTATAACTATAATGCAAACACAAAGATTACTATGCATGCATTCTCAACCAGATTTAGAAATAACCATTCTACACTAATGTCTAGTACCTAGGTGCATCTAGTTACTGCTATACTTAGCATCTATAAGACACAATAAGAAGGCTAAAGCTTTCTGATTATTAGTACTGCGATGCTATGATCAAGAAGCATAGTTCATTGTAGTGGTAAACTTTAGAAGGCGCAAGTATTAGCTTCCATGTTGAAAAACATGACAAGAGTAAATAATTTATCAAAAAAATATTGTGACAATTCTATCATTCTCTCAGAAATATAGAATTTTATCTCAGATTTTCTACAATCCTTTAGGAAGTTGTTGATATCAGTGCTACCACAAACTTCAATCTTAACTCATGCTAATTTAGTGCAAAACGAGAAATGACAGATGAAGCACACTGGAGCTATCACTAGACCAAGATACTCACAGGAGTGAAGAACTTAGATGCACTTAGAGGTATATAGCCAGGTAGTCCTCCAATCTGAAAGAATACAGAAAAAATGAAAGAATCAGCTGATGCACTTAGATGACACTACCATAAGTTACATGTGCTATAAAATCAATTTTCTCAGGAATCAGGTGTAAAGCTTCCATGTTGCACAAACTCTGAACCCAACAAAAAACAGTACCACACCACATATATAGCAGCTAGGTCTTATCTACTTTATTCCAAAAAGCCTACTTTCAATAGGATTACTTATTTATTTATTAGTTCAGGTTATTCCAAAATGAGTGTTTAGTATGTTAGCAACAACAAATATTTTAGAAAGTCCTAAGGAGGTTGCTGCCCAAAAAAATTCAGTATTAATCTCCAAGTAACAGAAAGCTGATATTATTTGCAACTAATTATTCCTATGGCACCATCATCAACCCAAACAGCACTGTCCTAAGGC
The DNA here is from genome assembly GCF_019320115.1 of Miscanthus floridulus. Lineage (NCBI taxonomy): Eukaryota > Viridiplantae > Streptophyta > Magnoliopsida > Poales > Poaceae > Miscanthus > Miscanthus floridulus. The sequence goes on from NC_089585.1 coordinate 102,372,268, forward strand.
ATCGCAGTTCAATTTTTGAAGATTCTGTAAGTTACTGCTGCTACAAATACTATCAAACTTTGGATGTAAGTTACTACTAAGGCATCACAGTTAAACTTTGAAGATTCTGTAGCAGCAGTAACATACTAAGGCATTGCAGTTCAATTTTTTTGTGCTCTTTCCATGTGGAAAAATTATTCTCTTAGTTACCTTAGTGTAAGAATCCACTAATACAAGGTCTTCCTTTCTTCTAAAGCATCATCAAATCTTGATTTGGCTTCCAAGTTCTTCAGATGACACCTACAAGCATAGTAAAAGTAGGCAGCTATGTAGAGGCTATAGTCCACATAAGGGATAACTAAAAATATGAACCAGGAACAAAGATGCATAACTGAACTTGTAGGTATTTTACAGATCTTGTATGGAGAGGCCGCAGTTAAGCCTTAGTTGCAGTCCACTGTTCCACCAGTTTCTTTCACAACCAGAAGACACACTAATTAGTAAGCAGCCAAGTCAGCAAGTTGGAGCACCCCACACTATAAGCAGAGCTCCAAACTAGTCCTATTGCCCTTCCTAAAATGCTCCAGAAGAGCAGAGCTCCAAACTAGTAAGCAATGTAGATGATAGCGGCCATTTTATTTAACCTTCCTAGGTAGGGAAAAAAGAATCTCTATAGCCTGTACTATGCAGAGATGACAGGTTATATTCGACAAACTAAGAAGAACCCAGATATACAACATGCCTAGGAGTATTATATCAGGATACACAAGTGGTTAACATGTTATATTCGACAAACTATAAGTAGAAGGCAAGGCCATCCAAGCTATGAAAAGCATGCATTTTCAGTGGTTGACATGTTCAGTATGATGATCAATTTTTATGTCAAAGATATCATGCAGCAAATCATTGTCCTACACAGACAAAGAGAAACTTGAACTCTATTATTATTCTCAAGAAAAAGTGCCTTATTAAGTGAACATAGGTTGTGGACAATTGAAAGAAAAAGCACCAGAGAGACGAGATCACTTTCAATATATTATAAGCAACAAATAGAACTATTGAAAGTTCTCCACTCCTTCCTACTTTTGATGAATTTACTCTAGGGAACATTGATGTCATGGTCAATGGATATTGGTTCATCAATCTTAAATAAATATGGCAAGGACTCCATCAAGTTCAACATCTGTGAGCATGTATCTGACTGAGAATGTGACACAAGCAACTACAGCCTATAGGTTTACATTACACTGAACCCATGAAATCTGTAAATTCTACTTGAATTCACAAGAATACTTAAATTCATAGAATTGAACATAACTACAATATCAATATTTTTTTATAAGGTGTCAACATACCAACTAACTATTGACTAGCTTGTTTCTGAACCACAATTTTGAGTTTTCTCTGGCACATATAACTACAGATTGAATTCATGGAAAAGACCAAATCAAAAAATGGTACATATAACTATGAAGATAGGATGCAACGACTCTGACAAAAAAGAGTAATTAATCCATGTCAAGCACTCACCAGCATAATACTCCAGTCCCCAAAGAGTCAAATGCACCAAATCCCTTACTCCAGTCCCTAGTCCCTAACCCAGTCCCACCAATCCCTTAATCCACTAAAGAGAGTAGATCTGAGTGGGTAAAAGAGAGAGCGCACCTCCCGATGGCAGCAACACGACTGCACGAGTGCTTAAGAGACCCTGCGGCAGTGGCATAGGCGTCCAGAAGCCCTTGGGGGTAGGGGCGGCGATGTCAAGGAGGACCATGGGGGTGGTGCCGCGGGTGTCGAGGAGGTCCATGGGGACGCCAGCACGAACGTCGGGGAGGCACCAGATCCACCGTACCTCCTCCGCTGACGCTGAAGTCCTCCTCCTTAGGGTCCCTCATGATGTAGGGCGGCATCATCTAGATCTAAGAGAGAGGAAAGGAGAGGAGGGGTGGAGGTAGAGCAGGAGAGGATGGGACGGTGGCTGCGCTGATGGAGGAGAGGCCGGTGGCTGCGCTGATGAGGAACCCTAATCCCACGGAAGATAGAGAGCGAGAGGAGGCTTGGAGGAGACACGAGGAGGGGGCGGACATGAACTGCAGACATGAGGGGGTGAACGCGAAGTGAGGAGGGTGCTGGAGTCTGTCGAATTGAATGTTTTTTGAGTCCATGAACCACGCCCTCATCTCATAGACACGTAGGATATAAAACAAGTAGTAGTCTTGTAGGTGGAAACCAAAAGGATTTAGAATCAAGTTTAGCTTTCACCTTGAATGGATGCTTAGGATTAAGAATGAGTGTTGATGTCCTTGGCATGGTCATATCATCCTCCCTCACTTCAAGAAAAGTCGTCCTCGACTTTTGTTCACCTGAAATCAGCTTAAACAAACTAGAGGGTGGATGTATGTGCCAATTGCTAAGATCACTTATTGAAGATTGTTTATTGCATTCTTCATAATTCATATGCACATTATTTCTTTCCTGGTGAGAGAAATAGTTTCTCAATATTTATGAACCTGATATTAGCTTTGAAAATGGTAGCATAAAAATTTCTTCCAAACCACTTATTTTATTCATGTTATCATGTTTCATCATAGGGAGATCAATCATATCAAATGATGAGAGTGAAACATTCATGGCATTATAAAGATTCATATGTAGATTATTATCTTTTAGGTTTGATGAGGGTGTATGTACAATAAAATGTATTTCTAAATTTTTACCTCCATCGTTGCCATGATTCAAACTTGGGGCAGCAATGAATTGGTTATCAACATTGAGTACCTTTTTACTTCTCTCATCAAGTATGGTGGAGTTATGAGCATCAATCTCTTCCTCATTTTCCTTGTACACCTGCATATTTTGAGAAACAACACTAAGAGTAGACATTAGTGGGTTAATGTTTAAATCATCCTCACATGTTTTGTAATGAAGCTCTCTCTTTTTGTGTGGTGTATCCCTCACACTCCTTTTGTTGATGCTCTCAGCCTCACATTTAGTGGTATCACACAACTCACTTTTATTTTCACTCTCACTCAATTCGGCTATGTGGCTCTCATTCTCACATGGGTATTGATGCACAATCACTTCGTTGGCTTGTGGAGCACCATACGAATAGGCGCCATCATTCATGGTCTCTTCTAGTGGCATTGTGACAGCAATAGTCAAAGAACAACAACCATCTTTTGACTTCTCAAAAGACATTGAATTTGCATTGGTTGAAGTGGATTCATCTTTATCAATCTTGTCTTCAATCTAAGTTTTAAGTGGCATGTTGGAGCACAAAGTTTTAGCACTACTGTCCAATAATTCATCACATATTGCAGCTGATGGTACCACAAATCTTTGCATTATGTTCATGCTTGGAACAACATTAGTTTGCAACCGTAGTTTTGTTGGAGCATGATGAACTTCATCTTGGACAGATTTATCACTCGCACTAGGTGACACAATAGTAGCATCTTTCTTCTCACATTCATCTTGCAAACTGAAGATATGGGTAGCCATCATGTTCAAATTAGATGGTCCTTCAAAATTTGAAGTGTTCTCAATCTCTTGATCACATTTTTGCTCTGAATTTTTATCGTGTTGCACAGAAAAATTCTGGATGGTGTCAGAACATGTAACTTCACCACATTTAGCACTAGAACAAGACTCAACATATCTGAGATCTCCAACACTTGTGTTCATGCATTGTGATGGTACTTCTTGCTGAATAATTTTCAGATTTGCATGCTATGAAACTACAACAATTTCCTTCAATTGAACTCTCAAAGGATCAACCTTGGAAAGAGAAGTACGTTCTCTAGTATCACAACTCAATTGATCATCTTCCACAACTTGCATAATGGTTTCTTCTAGCTCACCTTCTTTGGTATGTGCAGGAGAATTTTCTTCTTGATCTTGCTCAGAACTGAGAGAACCAGTGATGAGAATATTTGTAACTTCTTCCTTCATAATTTTAGATTGTAACTGACACTTTGGGATAGCAACTCTCTTAGGAGTTGGTGTAACATTATGATCCACAGTAATGTTACACACCTCATCATTTCTCTTATCAACTTGAGGCACAATGTTGTCTTCTTGCTGCTCAATAGAGTTCTTCTTGGAGTTGCATTGCTGATGTTCACTTCTTTTAGCACTAGAATCAACTGAAGAAACTTTTGGGACAACATGTCCTCTCTTCTTGCATGTAGTTGATGCTTGCTTCTCTCTAGCAACAGAGGATACATTGGGCTGTAGCTTAGAACACATGTCTTCGCACAAATTAATGCACCTTGTGATCTTGTCTTGCTGCACCTTCATAATTTTCTTCTCTTCTCTAATTGCACAACTTAAAAGATCTTGCATGCCTCTAAAATATTTCCCCTTAACAACAGCAGCAATATTAGGATTAAGGCCTCTCTTGAAGTAGCTCATTGTATCGATGCCATCAACAATATTGGCTCGATGCATGGAAGAATATAGCTTGTCATAATATACTTGGACAGATTTAGTTCCTTGCTTCACATTCTCCAAACGACGAAGCAAAATTAGCCCATATTTTCTTGAAACAAATTTCTTTCTCATGGCCTTCTTCAAATCTTCCCAATTCTTGATGAGACGCTTATGTGGATATTGTTTCCACCAATCAAGAGCATAATCTTCAAATTCAAGTATGGCTCATGATATCTTCTTGGTTTTAGAAAATTCTTAGACTTCAAGTTCAATCTCCATTTGCTCTTGCCAATCAAGAAATTCCTCTGGATCAGTACTTCCATAGAAAGGAAGTTTGGTATATCTTTGACCTGTCATGGTTAATATATATACAAAATAGCAAGCTTATATGTGGTATAGGATAATATGTGGAGCTCTCACAACCTCACCTCTCGTACCAACCAAAGCTCTTATGAAGTCCCTGCGGATTACAGAAAAAAAATAGCGTGTGGTGGTAACGAAAGTGATGGCTAGGCAAATACAAGACCAGAGAGTACCGATTATGATGGCTTGTATGTGGAGCTTGGTAGGGAGTGATACACAAGGAATGCAATCTGAAATCTAGTTGTTGTAAAGTTAAATAACAATCCAAACTAGAAGTTCTCTGCCTAGTGCTGACCACATGATATGAATGATGTAAATAGATCAAACACACGCGCAAAGAGATTTTGAATTTGATGCAAACAAGGAGTATGATTGGGATGCAAGTGTTGCAATCAGACCCAACCAAAATTTGCACCAAACAAAGATAGCAAACTGGTTACTCACTTGATATGAAAAACTTTCAGCACTTGTGCACATAAACCAACTGATCTTCAACTTTTCTTTCACAACTTTTCTCAACTCTCTATTTTTTTGTTGCACTTCTTTTTTTATATAGAACTAAATACAGGGATCAGATATAACACTTGCACACTTTATGATAGAAACAAAAGTAACCAGTAGCTATAATTTTGACGGGATCAAAGTTTACGCGAAGGAGATGATATGGGTTTTAGATTTTTTTGTGGGAATTTTCAGATATATGAAAGAGGCACAAAGGACACGCGAAGGAAAATATGATCAGCAACTAAAACAAGACTCTAATGGACTGAAACTTAACAAAACTCACTAAAATAACAGATTGAAACAAAGGGCTATGGCAAATATTTTTGTGGCTTTTTAGTGGATAGGACAAACACAAAATATATATAGCTAAGGGTAAAGAATCCTACCGTGGTAACGAAAGCTCTGATACCAGATGATACGATGCTAGGTCCCGATCTTCATGACGTAGGATCAATCACCAGATAACTAGCTGAAGAACAGCCGGATAACTTGCTGCAGGTAGCGATAACTAGTGCAACCTAGCAAATAAAACTCGAAGCCAACCACAGTCTTTAATCGGCAACCTGAATCGAGGATTCGCCCAACCACACTCTCAAAGAACCAACCAACACAATCTACAATCAATCAAGGCAAACCTTGAAGGGAGTAGGAGCACCAATTGGGAGCAGATGAAGCTGCCGCTTCTGTAAATCCCACGAAGGAAATCACAAGAGCAAAGGGGTAGAGGTCACTCTTAATATTTGTTAGCACACAGCTGAACAAAGGGGGTTCTGTATTTTGATTATCAAAAGTCTTTTCTTTACTTAGGAGTACATGGATTTTTATACTAGGAACAGCCCTCCTAGATAGGTATAAACACGAAAAGGAAAAGAAAGGGTAGTCTATGTGAACAAGCTTCCACGAAATGAGTTTCTGAGTAGTTTTCGCGTGGCTGTTGGTCTTCTGTGCAGTCTTTAGTGTTTTGGCAATAACTCCATCTTGAAAAATCCAAATGACGTGTTGTTGGTTGCGTTGGAAAGCTAACGTGATAAGGTTTCACACCATGTATAGCATGCACCATGAAACATTATAGAATGGTACAGTTTAATATGAGAAGTTGTACCAATATCATGTCCTGAGAAGACTGTTAACCCTCTGAGAAGTCTGCACTAAAACTGGTCGGATCTGCACTAAAACTGGTCGGATCTGGTTAGCCTTGAAGCATTAGAAACTAGACTTCACAAGCTTTCCAAAAAGTCCTCATGGACCTCCATAGCCTTCGGGAATAAAAAGTTATGATATTTTCTTCTTGACAGTTCTATCAGTTTCAAGAGGTCTAACTAGTATGTACTAAGCTGGTCGGATTTTATTAGTTAGAAATCCAAACTAGTCGGCATTAGCATAATTGGAAAGTAGACTCGACAAGCTTTCCAAAATGTGCTCATTCACCTTCATAGCTTCTGGAAATCAAAAGTTATGAATATTTCTTTCTGACTGTTCTACAGGACTGGTCTAGTTCGAGTGTGGTTCTTCTCTGTGGTCATCACCTTGTGTGTTCTTGCCATACTCTTTAGTGAACCTGAGCAACAATAACGTGCATGACTTAGGCAGTATATAATTCTCATTAATATTAAATTGAACTTCATAAAGTAGCGCGTTCACCTCTTGTTGTAGCTTCTTTGCTCGACTACGTGTAATCGGTCCCTTAAAGACGTGATATGGTGTAGCTGTAGGTGGTGTTCGGGTTGGACTTGGTGCAACTTGAATTGGTGATGGCGTGGTCATATCATCCTCCTCCCCTTAAAAAGGAGTCATCCTCGACACTAATCCGTCTAAGCCCAATAACTGTGCTAGGCCAATAGGGCTAAATGCTTTGTCTCTGTTACCATCTACTTCTTCCATCACAGCAAGGTGTTTGAATCTATAATCATATAAACCAAGTAGTAGTCTTGTAGGTGGAAACCAAAAGGATTTAGAATCAAGTTTAGCTTTCACCTTGAATGGATGCTTAGGATTAAGAATGAGTGTTGATGTCCTTGGCATGGTCATATCATAAGTTCTTGTCGTGTGTTCTATGGTCTTTAGTGTTTGTTTGTTCACTTTATTCAGGCAATTAGCTATATCATTATGTAGAATGGATGAGTACACTTCTGCTTTAGAGTTTTTAGCATTATAAGCTTTGGCTAATATCAGTGGTCTATGCTTGAGAAGGTAAATGATCTAATGCTGATCATGACTAATTAGTATTTTATTTATGTTTTTGTGTTTCTAGGTGTCTCTAGATGTTAAGGTTGTTGGTTCCAAAAGTTTTGTTCAAAGTGTAGGTGAAATGACCAAGAAGACCAATGCTCTATACAATTCTAAATTGGATTTGATTGGGTCTAGTAGGAGTTCTCCTATTGTTCAGCCTTCTGTTTCGACTGATGGTATTTTGCCTAGTTATGCTCGCTTGAGTCATTCTTATGTCCCGAAGTCTCAAGGTTTATCTTCAGGTGGGAAGGCTCCTTTGCATGGTCCTAGGCATTTTGTTAACCCTGGTCCATTGTTCCGTGGTGATTATGAAACAGAGAAGTGCAAGTTCTATAAAGTTAGTAAATCTAAAGTTGATAACTACACGATTCTGTGTCAGTTGTCTTCTTCAGAGTTTCAGAAGTAAGTTTTCCCCCTATTTATTCTTCTTATTTTATATTTTTGTTCTGACTTTATTTTGCATGTTTCAGTGAAGATGCAATGTCTTTGTCCGGTGTTTATTGCACCTTTTGGTCCCTTGGAGAATCATTAAAGCCTGGTGGATTTGTTAATACATTTGTGGTTTCGTGCTTCTGTTACAACTTGTTTTCAAAGCCTAATGGTCATTCAGATTTCTCAAAAAGGCACTACTTTTTCCCCAATATGGATGTAAGTTTTTGTTGGTTATTGTTCTCTGTCTTTTGATAGTTATATTATTATTATTGTATTTTTTTGTTCTGATTATGGTTTTATTTAGGATAATCCATTACTTGATTTTGATCAAGCTGACCAGGATCTGTTGATGCAAACTTTTCGAAGGTCTGCTAAGGCTAGACCTTTGCATCAATCTAATATGGTACAATCTTTTTCTTTTTACTATCTCTTGTTCTATTTTTATGTGTTTCTTCCTATTGCTTATTTTTTTCTAGTTGTTCTTCCCTATTTTGCACCAGAAGCATTGGTTTGTGTTTGTAGTTGATATCAAGGATCGTCATTTTGTTCTCCTTGATTCAACAATCAGAATTCCATGTATCATGAAGATATTAAGGACAGGCTTGTATGTATCTTTCCTTTGTTTTTGGATTGAGCTGATTCTTTGTGTTTTTAAATTTTTTTGTTCTAATTTCTTTTGTTGTTATTACAAATAAACTCATTTCAGTATGATTGAGACAAATTTGTCCAAGTTGACATGGATTTTAGCTTTTATGGTGTTGTGTATCCTAAAATTCCTGAGCAGCCTCTAGAAAATTCGTGAGTATATGATATGTTTCTATTATTTTCCATGGTTCTCATGTTATTGTTGTTATTATTCTTTGTTTTTTCTTGTATATGCTTCATGGTTTTTTTCTTTTATAGGTTATTTTATTAGTATTGATTTAGTTATATTTCTAGTTTCTTGCATTTACATTCAAGTTGTATAGTATTTATGTGTCTCTGTTTGGTGTAACTCTTATGCAATATTACAATAAGTGAAGTCAAGATAGTATTTTTTTATGAAGTTGAGTTTTTTTTTAATTTTTTTTTGTAGTTCTGATTCTGGCATCTATGTTATGATGTTCCTTGAGTATTGGACTTCTCCCTAGGTTCTTTTAGGCAATATGTTCAGTCATGAAGATATTCGATCAATCAGAGTTAAGATTGTTAATGAGCTTTTTTCATCACAAAAACACTAGTATGAAGCATCGTGTCTATGACTACAAACTTCAGGTTTGTTTTGAAATTTAATTTTCTTTTTTTTATGTTTATATCATGACCTTTGTTTTTTCTTGTAACAGGACTAGATCCTGCTAGAGCTCTGTGCTTCATGATTCAAGCTATTTGCAATCTATGTAGTTCTTTTTTTTACATTTCTCTATCATTTAGGCAGTTGCATCTGCCTAAGGAAATTTAATTGAAACTCAGCATCACATATTGTTTTGTCCTTCACTAAAGTTTTTTATCCAGATACATGATAATAGCTCTTACATCATAGTAGTATATTTCAAATATAAATATATGCTATTTCTATGTCCTCATTTGTGGTGCTAATGCTTTTTTTGCTGATGGTCTTCTCTCTTCTTGTGCATTGCCTTCAGTTGCCTTCTTCTACTTCTTTTTGCTTTTTCCACTTGGGCCTGCATTTCAAATTTTGTTAGTAATTATTTATGCATAGTATCATGTGTTGCTTGTCCATTGTAAATTATATATAAATAATGCTTAGTTCTGATCCCTTACTTCTGTTTGCTGGTTTCTTGTTCTTTTTGGCTTGTTTTGCTACCATCTTCTCTGATTTCTTCTACTATTGTCTTCAACCTTACTGGTTTCTCTAGTCATCCTTTGTTCTTTATCCTTTTTGGATCCTCTAGATGTAGACTCTCTTCATTGTGTTCTTCTTGATCGTGTGTGGAATCATCTTGTTCTTCTTCAATAGCCTGTTTGATTAGGTCTATTTCTTGATCAATCTAGTCAAATTCTTCATCAAGGTAATTCATCAGTTCTTCGCTCTTTGATCCTTTAGATGTTAGCAATGCTGCTTTCCTAGATAACACATTGAATCTAAGTAGCTCATTGGTTGTAGGTGTTTCTTCTAGCTGTTTACTTATCAATTTTGATTCCTTCTTCCTTCATCTATCAATGAAGTACTTATCAAGTATCTCATCTATTTCTTCTTCTACTATCACTTTTAGTATGTGACAGCATAGTATTCCATCCTTGCTGAATTTTGCATAGATACAACTAAATTCTTCTTTGCCTTTGGTAAGATCAGTTATGACTACATACTTTCTGTTTGTTTGTAGCTGATGAACTCTGTTTGACTTGTGCCATACCTCAAAGCATTTTCCATCTTCTATCTCTTTGTATTTTAACCTTTCTGTCATCTTGAGTAGGAACTAAAACTTTAGGAATATATTCATGTTATATAGTTCAGCTGCTTGTAGCTCTATCTTGTATCCAGTCTGTAGTTCTTTAGGTCTCTTTTGTTTTCTCACATTTTCTTCAGTATTTTTTATTATGCTAATTCTATCTACTATTCTTTGGTATTCTTTCATGACACTGAGTATGTTGTATGTAGGTCCAACATTGTCCTTCAACCGAGCATTCGTCTGCTCACTTCTTTCAGTGCTTTGAAGAAATGGATAGAAGCACTCTTTGAAATACACTGGTATGAATCTGTTCCTATGTTCTCACATCTTGTTGAAGTACTTATTCTGTTCTAGCTTGTAATCTGCAATCATTTTCTACCATAGGTGTTCGAATTTTTCTTCTGTTATTGAGTTGTTGACTATGTCTTCAAATCTCTCTGGTAAGCCTTCATTTACTGCAAAGCACCATCCATTCTTGTTGTAACATTTTGACTTTATATGAAAGAAGAAATTCCTATGAATTGTTTGCGGCATTATTGTTGCTATGGCTGCTCTCATATCTTGGTCTTGGTCTATAATTATTGTCTTTGGATGTTTTCCTCCCATAGATTCTAGGAATGCCTCAAACAGCCATTTGAATGTTTTTGTAGTTTCATCAGAGATGAATGCACATCCAAAGATAATTGTATGTGCATGTCTTGATATCCCAACTATTGGCGCAAATGGAAGGATGTATCTATTTGTCATGTAGGTCATATCAAAACTTAGGCAATCTCTGTACTCTGCATACCATTTTAGTGATATGCCTTCTCTCCAGTATATGTTCTTCACTTTGTTCTCTTCATCTACATAAAATTTGTAGAAGAATGTTGGATCTTCTGTTGCCCTCTTCATAAAGTAGTGCATCACCTTGTTCATGTCATTTCCTTTTAGCTCCCTATTTATCTTTGTTCTCTCATTCTAGACGTGCTTTGTTTTATATGGTAGGGCTATCACACTACCTCTTAGGTATGATAGTATTGCAATCATCTTTCTTGTTGGTATGTTATTGTTGTTTAGTGTCCTTATCATTGCTTTCTTGATGTCAGTCATATATTTCCTGTTGTTGAATAGTTGATTCCTGTCCTGTGGACTCAACTCATGATTGTGGTCTAGGTCTAGCCTTACCGCCTTCCATTTTCCATTTTCTAGTTTAACTTCCATCAACACAGGATAGTTTGATTTGACTTGTATGCTTGTTTTCCTCTTTGTTCCTTTCCTCTTTGCTTCATCATTCATCAGTTCTTCTTCTTCTTGTTCGTCTGTCTTCTTGTTTGATGCTTTTCCATATCGGTGACATCTCATCTCCTGTTTGTATACTTCATTGTTCCTTTTCTTACTTGTTGTTCTTGTTGTATGTGTAACAACCACTTTGAATCCTGCTATGAAACCATAGAAGCTAAAGAAATGGTGTGTATCATCTCTGGTTTCGAATTCCATGCCAATTTGGGGTGTATACTTGCTGTCAGTATCTACATTGTTCCCATCTGCAGCTGCTTCCTGTTCTCTCATGATGAACTCTTCAACTTCTTCTTCTGTAAGTTTCTGACTTCCATTTCTTTCATCATACTCTGTTGCCTGTTGAAGTGATTGTTCAGCAACTGAATAATCTGATGGATTCCATGCATCTGTGCTATCATTTCGACAGGTAGATGTTCCAGATATTGCAGATGTGTTGTTCTCTGTACTCATAGAGCTGGAATCAACCTGCAGCAATAAGTTTTTGTATGGTTAATCTTCCTGACTTTTACTATTTTTGGTCTCTAGTTTTTTATTTCTTTTTGTATTTCTGCATACCTCCTGTACTTGCATTGAGTCGAATATGCTTGTGTTGTTTAATTCCTGGTTGCCGAATACTTCTGTTGCAAAGTAGTCTTCTTGGTTATCCTGTTATGAATCAAGGCAGTTATTATTTGATTATTTAATACAACACTGCTACTTTTGGACAAATCATGTCTTATTGTGGACTTACATCATATTGTGTTGTGAAACTAAAATTTGAGTGGTAGTTGTTCTCATTTCCTTCTTACAGTGATGTGCAGTTTGCCTACATGTTAAGAAATTTGTGACTTTTTTAGTTATGTTTGCATTCATTTTTTATTGATATTGAATTTTTAGTTTGACTTACCTCATACTCTGATGTTGTGTTGACTATTTGATTAGTTGATGTCCTGTTGTATATTTATAGCCACTGTTGGTCCTAGTTTCCTACACAGCAATTGAAGAGGTATTATTGTACTATAATAAGTGAAATGTCTTTTTTGTCTATGGTACATTTAAATTTGCATTTACCTGTCTTGTGTGTCTAATTATCTCTTCTTCTTGAGAACTAGACCATGTTTGCTGCATAAGTAGTGCTGTCAATGGTCCTTGCAATAGTAAACTTATCATTTTTTGACATTTTTTTTATATTGCCATATTGTCTTATTTTCTTATGTTCTGTAATTTCATTATGTTTACCTGGTATGCCATCAATTGTGCTTGGTCTAAATCAAAGTCTTCATTGTTCTCCATTCTCTGGTTTTGCCATTCAGTGTGTTGAGTTCTTGGTATTATCCTTGATCCTAGTACCTGTTTGTGCCATTGTAAAGATTTGATCCATAAGACAACATTGTTAATCAAATTTTGATAAGTTGAAGTGTGGTGGTAAAGTTGATTCTAATGCTTAGTTTTACCTTGTTTGTTGCAAACATGCCCTCTCCATCTATATGTCCCTACATCATAATCATCTTGAATCAGTTGATTTCATTTATGATTCCTCCAAATCAATACATTGATTTTTCTTTTTATGATCCTAGTGGATCTGCTCAGGTAATTGATTCTTTCCCCTTGTGTTCTTTCTATTTCTAGTTTTAATGAGATTTTTGTTTTTACTAACTTGTAGTGGTTCTACACTCTATTCTGGTTCTTCTAATTCTTCTCCTGACATCTTTTGTTGGCTTCAATTCAGCTTCTTATCTTCATAGGTTTGAGTTTTCCTCTCTGGTGGATGTTTATTATCGTGGTGTTCATGTAGGATTAGATCTCATTCGATGTAGATCTTTTCTTCTTTTCTTTTTTTGCAGATACCCCCTTCTATATTCCCTTTTCGTGTGCTTCAAGTTGATCCTTTTTTTATTTGGGCTTTTTCTTTTTTGTTTGTCTTATCTTTTTTGTTTTCTTGTGGCCCAAATTTTTTGGTTGATGCCTGCTATCATTTACTTTGCTGTTGGATCTTTTAATTTTTGGCCTTTTTACCTTTGGTTGGGCTTTTGGTCCTGTTATCTGGGCTTTTTATTGTAGGCCTTTTTTGTGGGCCTTTTTAATCTTGTGGCCCATCTTAGATAGGTGGTTACTGCTTTTCTCTGTGGTTTTCTTCTTCTTTCCATCATGTGCATTTAGATATCTTAGTTTTCCACTCCATAGTCGGTTACAGCTGCAATTATTTCTCGACCTTGTTCTACCTTTCCTTCTTTACTCCATTTCTCCTGTCTTCCTTCCATTTCTCATTTCTTCCTTCCTTCTATTTATTCTCTTTCTCCCTCCTGTCTCCTGTGTCTTGTGTACTTCTTCTCCCTGTCTTTTTTCTCTCATCTGTTTGTGTTTCAAGAAGGTTAGTTCTTTGTTTTGTTTAAGTTTTGTATTCTGTTTCATTCAATTCTTTTCTTTTTATTGTTTCTTTTTTTATTTCTTTTCTTTTCTTCTTTTTTTCAAATCAGATTGCTTTTTGACTATGAACATGTATATAGTTTTATTGTCTTTATATATATATTACATGTTCTAATTGATCTGAAACAGAATACAAGAACATCAAGGGTGCTCTATCAAGGGTGCTTTCGAGAAGTCCATCAAGGGTGCTCTTTTCTTAGTTTCGGAAGGTAGGTTTTTTATCTTTGTTTTCTTTTTACCTAATTTTTTATTCTTTTTGTTTTTAATCTTGTTATTTATTTGTGCTGGTTCTTTAATAGTCATCTTTTTCCCTCTAGTTTTTATTAATTTATCTATATACAATTTTCTATTCTTAGCTTCTAGCCTGAAGTATATTATGCCCATTATGCAATGTATTTTTCCAAAGTACCTCTTTTATGCATTTAGTCATTATTTTAGTTTCTTATCTTAATGGGTTAGTAGTTACTGGATATTTGCTTCTTAATTTCTAATGTGTTTTCCCCCTAATCTGACTATTTAATATGATTTAATATTTATATACTAGCTAATTTTACATGTAGTGGTATGTATCAGGTTAGTATTTGCTTTGATTGTTTAATTGCAATTGGTAATTGCTTCTATCATCTAGTTTTTTATTTTAGATGTGTCATTGGTTCTTTTTTTATAGTTTAGTTGTGTATAATTTATTGTTATTTATTCACTATAACTATGATGTATGTTTACTATAAGTACAGTTATAGTGGTCTTCTCTTTTTTTTAATTGTTGTAGATGGATGCTGCTCTTAGTTCTGGATCATTTTCCATTTCTAAGATTAAGCTTTCTCATCATGTGATGGAGGTCCTTGATCTGGAACCTGGTCAGCAGGATTGTCTGATGGCAGTTAGGAGTTCTATTATAGATATGGGTGTTTATGATGATGTTATGCTTGTTGCTCGAGCTTGGAAGGAGATCCGCGGACTGTTTGTTGTGAAGAAACTAAAGTTCTGCTATGATGAGTATGATGACAATGTCTATGCCCTTGCTTTTGAGGCATTGCAACCTAGTTTCTTTCGTGGTTATAAAGTTTCAGTTGGCACTAGAGTTCTTCATATCTATCAAGTCAAGAGGATTGAGGAAAGGAACAATTCATTCAGCGAGTTCATTGAGATTCTAGTTTCTAAAAAGGTTTGTATTGTGTCTTTTGATATTTTCTTTAGTTTGTTAATGTGTATCATTTGTTTAAGTTGTTTTGGAATCATTATTATTATTTTTTTATTCTTATATGTTTTCTTTATATGGTAGGTTGTTGATGATGTTCCCTCTATTCTACACAATGAACTTATTTCATTGTCTGTTGCTGATCATTTGGGCTTACAAGCTGGAGAGCAATCCAAGTTTATCGCTGCTAAGGGTGTTCATTCTTAGGACAATGTTAGACTAGTTGCTTGTGTTATTAGGCACTTTCTTGGGGAATCTTTTGTGCCAAAGATGAAGCATGCTTTAGATTCTATGAATTCTTGTGTTTATGTCCTTGTGCCTGATGATGAAGTTGCTGCTCTAATGGCTAGTTGATCATTTGAAGTTGAATTTGGTCAAACTATGTCTTTCCATCGTGTTCTGAGCTTTGAAGTTCGATCTAAAGATGATGATTGTTACCGGTCTATCCAAGTTCATATGCTTTGGCTGTATCATCCTTTTGCCTGATCATTGAGGAGCTTCAAGGTCTATTTTGGTGATGATGATGTGCAGTGTTTTGTGCCTATGCCTAGTGTCAGGTCCATTTGACTTTCATCCTGTCTGTTTGGAATACCTTTTGTTTTGTTGGTTGTATGGATAATGTTTGTTTGAGCCTCTACTTTTATATTTTTGTAATATGTTAACTGTTACTGTTTTATTTTGTCAGTGTGTGTAATAAATATTTTTTGCCTTTTCTTCTTCTTTTCTTTATATATGTTTGTCCTTGTTGTTAATGATTTGGAGGCAGTGAAATATTTTTTTGTATATTTGGTGGCTATGAGGTTCAAGTTTGCTGACCTAGTGTCTTCTTTCAAGTGGCTAATTAATAGGTAAATTTTTTTCATATAATTTTTTGGTTCTATGTAGTCTAAGTTATGTCACTCTGATTTTTAATTGGAATTCTTTTTGCAGATGCTGATGATGGAAGGCCTTGGTCATACTGATGATGAAACAGTAAGTTGCTTGGTTTCTGATTTTTTTTAGATGTTGTACTTATTGATATTGACTTGATTCTTTTCATTTTTTGTTGATATATGAGTAGTTCAAATTTGAGATCTGAGATATCTGAGTGTTGTTCAAATTTGGTGGGCATTTGTTTCCTTTCATCTGGCGTGCTAATAGGTAATTTTCTTTGTACATATTTTTTTGTTTCTAAGTTCTAAAGCTTATGGTACTCTGGTTTTTATTTGGCATTGCACTCAAATAATGATGTTCGAAGCCCTTAGTCATTCTAACGATGAAAAAGTAAGATGCTTGGTCTCAGATTTTTATTTAGTTGTTTTACTTGATCTGATTGTTTATTGTTTCGTCATATTTTTGTTCTTCCTGTGTTGATTAGTGAGGTTTTATAGATGTTCTATTTGATGCTGTGGTGGGGTGACGGTTACTAATGGGATTTTTTGTCACTGATGAATTTTCAATATGTCATGTTCTTCTTTACTCTTACCGGTATCATAGTTATAGTGTAGTTCTTCGTCACTTACAGTTCTTCATCACGTGTAACTTTTAGGTATTATTTATGTAAGTAGTACTAAGTGCTTAATGTTTATTACTTGTTTTGTTTGATATGGTCTCTGTATTTTTAATTCCTATATTTTTTTAGATATTCGTTAACAGAATCTCTATTGCACTTTATATGTTCCTCTTTGTTTGTGATATATTGTGCTTTCTACTTGTATATTGATTCATGTGTTCTATTTGCCTTCAATATCATTATGAGGTACTTCCTAAGTATATCTAATTTTGATTTTTTCCTTCTTCTTATATAGTGTATCTCTTTGTGTTACTAGTTATAGTTGATTTGTATTGGATTTATACTTGTATATGTTCTGTAATCCTTAGGATATATTTATGTAACTATTAGGAAATCTTTTGTTATTTGGTGTTTTGTTTTATCTGATTATCTGATTATGTGTTCTATTTTTTGTTATTCTTCTTATTTGTGATCCTATCATTCTTTTTCTTTTGGTTATGTATTTTCAAACTATGATAATTTATATTTCTCACTGTAATTTATTCCAAATCAATGTATAATTTTAGTATTTTTTATGTTCTAAGTAATTATTTTCATCTATTTTTGTAGTATGATACTATATTAGGTTCATGAGATGTGGTGTCAGATAACTGCTTAAAAGAAGAAGAAATGAGATGCTAAGATAAGTATTTCAGCATTCTTTGTTTTCTTCTTTATATTTTTGTCTTTTTTTCTTTTCTTTTCCTTTTTTTCTTCTAGTTGGGCTTTTATTTGGCGTTGTATTATGGTCTTTGGCTTAGATTTAGTATTGGGCTTGGGCCTTTTTTTGGGCTTTTCTTTGTATGTTTTTTTTTGTTTTGGGCCTTCAATATTTATAGGGCCTTGGCCTGTTAGTGTTGTGCGGTTGGTGTATCTAGAGTCTTCCATCTTTGTTTCTCATTCCCATGAGCATTTACTGCAACTGTCCTTGCAGTTACAACCATCTCTTCTAGTGTTTGACGACCCCCTAGCTTTTGAACTTCTCCGTCTCTTTATATCCCTTTTCCCTGTGTAGTTCTGTTCTACATTTCATTTTCTTCTTTTGTCTCCTTGGCTTCTTCCGCTCTTTTCCTTCATCAAGGTGAGTCCCTTATCTTCTTTTCTATACTGTGTTCTCTTTTCCATGTTCTCTTTCCCTTGTTTTCTTTCTTGTTCTTTCTCTTTTGTTCTTTGAATCTGATGTTACAATATGCTAGAGTGATCATATTTCACATTCTCATCTTTTGCTTCTTAGGTTGATTTGTCTTAGTATTCTATTAGATTATTGGTTCATGTAGTTTTCTATTACATTTTTTGATGGTTTTGTTTCTCTTTGTGTTTTAATTCATTTTCATATACCTTTCTATTGATTTAGGGTTTGCTTTTAAGTTTTTACTGTATGTCTTTTGTTTTCTGTGACATATATCTTTCTTTATCTCTTCATCTTTTCTATTTTTTTTCTTTTCATTTTCTTTTTATATTTGAAAGTTGGTTGTGTTCATATTATTTGTAGTCTTATCTTTTATTTTCTTTTTCCCATAGTTCATATGGTTAATTTGTAATTATTCTTTTTTCTAGGATTAAATATTCATTGTCCAAAGGCTGCTCAAGGTATGTGTTCTATATTATTAATTTATTATTCTGTTAATCTTACATTTTGTTCCAATAATATTTGTTGTACTTTTGTTGTTTTATTCTTAGTTAAATTTAATTTTTCAGTTTCATTTCCTGTAGCTTTAGTTCTAGGGTGATCCCTGTCCACAGTGAGGACTATGACTAGACAACTAGGAGGGGTGGTTTTTGTTGTTTTGTCTTGCTTTCTTTAGCCAACTAGGCACTCAGCTTTGATTAGGCTATTTTTTAGTGGTTGTGTTCGTGTTCCGCTTAGGCTTGGTCGTTTTCTGGTCCTTACAATGTCTTTGTCTTGCAAGTTTTAATTGTGTATGGCCATCTGCCTCAAGTACTAGCTGGTTGTGTATGCCCTCCTGTTGCATTGCTGAGTGCCTGCTTCCTTGATGGTGCATAGTAGCTTTTGAACAACAAGGTGTTGTTTTTTTGACTGCTTGGCCCGGTAGAAAGGTATATGTGTCGGGTTCATAAACCCGGGGTCCCTCATGGACCGGCTTCCCAACAAAGGCTCGTCCCAGCAGACAACGTTGCGCAACTCCTGGGCTGGCCCAAATACCTAAACAAAAGGCCAAAAGGGTGATCCAATCTCCGACCAGAAGACCTGGCCGAGGAGGAACGACCCCTGCTTTCGACTATGGCCCGCCTCTTCGACCGAAAGGCCTCGCTAAAAAGGAACAGCGCTCGTTTCTGACTCCGGCTCGCCTCCGGACGGCCTCTCCGACCGGAAGGCCTGGCCAAACACTACTTCCGACTCCGACCCGGGTCTCCGACCGGGGATGCGCCAAACCCCTGCTAACAGCTCTTCTCCGACTAGCGTGGTCGGAGCCGACTGGGACCAACCGACCGGGGACGCCCGCTCGATGAGGACTAGGAAACGGACAGAGCAAGTATGGCAGGGCACTCAAGTCAACCGCAATACCAAGGTTCATACCCTATACACCTGCAGAACAGTACCCTGCAACCTTCCTAGCAAGTTAGAACCCAAGTAGTGTTGTGGGCGCCGATATTTTCCTACAGTGTTGTGGGCGCCATCAACTTCCATACCAGACAAACACGGTAAGGCTCCCCCACATGCCTCTAGCCATCAACAGTGTTGCGGGCGCCGACATTTACCATACCAGGTGAACATGGTAAAACCCCTTACATGCCTCTAGGCATCAATAGTATGGCAGGCACCGACGTCTGCCATACCAGGAGAAGACGACACAACCTCCCACATGCATCTGACATTAACAGTGTTATGGGTGCCTATAATCATCTTGTACCCAACGGCGTGGGCAACAAGACTTAGCATACGTACACTCTCACTTGTAAGGCCATCCCCTTCATCTATAAAAGGGGATGCGCTCTCTCCCAAAAGAGGAGATCCATCAGTTCACTTACATCAATTCAACACACAACAACAGAACCACCAGGTTCAAACCTCGAGCACACGCTCAAACACTTAGCACATAGCGGAGCTCCCGTCACTCTCGGCCCTTCAGACCAGATTCCGACCGGACTCCTTACACCCCCATCTTTCTCCCTTTCGTTTGTAACCCCACAGCAAACTTCGAGCACCTGGGCTCAGGAATAAAGTCATCGATTGACTCAAACTGGACGTAGGGCACGTTGCCTAAACTAGTATAAACCCTGCGTCATTGAGTGCTGGGCCACATCCGATCACAACATACGGCAAAACTACAAATATTTACGTGTTGATCACTTTCTGCACCGACAATATGAGTATGGTTCAATTTGTATAGGTACCCTACTTATAGTGTAGTTCAACTTCACTGTTGTTCATCATGTGTAATTTATAGGTTTCTTTTATTTAAAATTTTTTTGGCAGCTCCCATAGATTTTTAGAGATTATGTTGTTTGTTTTGTCTTGTCGATGTTTTTTATGTAGCTCTACCACTAGGTTGTTCCATGTGCACGACGATGACTAGGACTAGCTGAGTAGGAGGTTGGTTGCCTGGTTCTGGGTTTGCTCTTTTGTTTTGATTGATCTGCCACTTTTTCTGCTATGATTATGCTTATTAGGTCAGGTCCATGTAGTACTTAGTTTTTTTATTAGGTTTTCCTTGTTTGTATAGATTTCCTAGTTATAGTGTAGTTCAACTTCACTTACAGTTGTACTTCATGTGTAATTTTTAGGTATTATTTATGTAAGTAGTATTCAATGTTACAATTTTTCTTGTTTTGTTTGTTTCAGGTCTTTCCCACATGTGTACTGTTTATATTGTATATTTTTATTTTTATATTGTATATTTGTGTATTTTTTTGTTTTATCTCATATGTCTGACGGTCTTACTCGCGATTTTGCCAAGCACACTTACGTGGATAGGCCTGTGTCTAAGTATGTTTTTGAGATGCTTGATCTTCAAGTTGGTGAGTAGACTCGATTGATTGCTGCTAAGAGGACGTGTGGCTGGGTATCTGAAGATAAAGTCATGTGTACTACCCATGCTTGGAAGCAGCGCCGTGCTTTTGGTTTTGTCAAAAATTTCAGATTCTGCTATGATTCTGCCATAGTTTTAAATAGCGGGCTAAGGTGTTTAGCGGTATACCTCTAGATCAGCTAATAGCGGAGCTAAATCGGGCTATAGCGGCTAAATTGTACATGAACAAAAATAGCGGCACCTTGCCTTAAAAGGTTATAGCGGGCTATAGCGGCAGCTATAGCGGGCTATAGCGGCAGCTATAGCGGGAGATTTAAAACAACTGATAAGACTGTCTATTGCCTTGCTCATCAGGATGGCATTTCTGACTGTTACTGTGCTTATATTACTCGAGTTGGTGAAGATAATGCTACCTTTTTTAAAGTCAATAGTATTGTGGTGAGGAAGAATTCTATTAGAGAATATCTTGATATGGACATTCACATTAGGACATGTTTCTTATTCTTTTGATTCTAATAGTTTTCTATTTTTCCCTTTTTGTCTCTGTTTTTGCTTAATAGTCTTTGATGATTCCAGTAGTTTTTTTAGATGTGCAAGTAGGTTTATTATAGATTTTTTTATTTGTATCTATAATAGTTTGCATAAATGGTTGTTGGTGTTGTAGTTCTTAGGTAAATTTCTTTAGATCATAATTTCCTTAATTTACTTGTACAGGTTAATCGTTCTGCTGCTACTCTCGACAATGAAGTTGTCTCATTGTTTTTGTTTGAGCATTTCAATTTAGAGCCTGGTATCCAATCAAGGGTTCTTGCTGTGAAGGATTTGAAGATTGAAGACAAGGTGAAGCTTGTTGCTAGGGTTGTTCGTCATAACCGTGGTCCTTCAATTTGTGCCGAAGTGCAAGTTTGCCTTGGATGTAGTCAATGGTACTGTTTATGTGCTGGTGGAAAATGCTGAAGCTGCAGAACTGATGACTGGCCGTTGCTTCCGTGTGGATGAAGAGCATATTACTTTCTTTCGTGTGCTTAAGATGGAAGAGAGGTCTGAATCAGATGATTTCTATCAGTCTGCTAGTTGCAGCAAGATGTGGCCTTTTTCTTCTATGCCTGGTCTGTGATATTTTGAGCTCTCTGTGGCGTGCACTTATGGCTATCGAAGGTTGTAGAAGGATTTGGTTCTACCTAGTTGTTGAAACTGCTATTTAGTTGTTTTAATTAAGACTTGTTATAATCTGTTTAACCTTATTATCTTGTAGTTTATTATGCTACTTATGGATGCTGGTTATTTTTAATTAAGTCTTGTGTAAACTCGTTATATTCCTGGTTAGTTTATCGTCCACTGTATTTGTATATTACTGTGCACTTTGAGTCTTCACTTTTGCAAGTCTGCAGATTATATATTTGCCTGCTTAATGTGTTTTTGTAGTGATTCAATCGATTAACAGTTTATTTGTCTTTGCAATTATTGTCTCCTTTTATAATTATTACATTGATTTGTTCACTGTAAATTTATTTTTAGTGTGGTGTAAACTTATTTGGTAGATTTTTCTGTTGTTTGTACTGGTTCATCTGGATATTTGTTATAGTTGTTTTAGTTAGCTTAGTCAGATGTCATAGTTGATTTTAATAGTTGGTATTTGTAATAAATCGAGGTCTCTAATAAATTATGACCTGGATTTGTGGATACAATGTCTTTGTCGCCTGCAAGTATTAGTTGTTCAAGTACCAGCTGGTTGTGTATGCCCTGATGTTGCATTGCTGAGTGCCTGCTTCCTTGTTGGGGCATAGTAGCTTTTGAACAAGGTGTTGTTTATGTGTGTGTGACTGCTTGGCCCTGTAGTTTCTTCTTTGAGTAACGGAAATGGGGTGAAACGATCGTAAACGATCGTAAATTTCCAGCCGAAACGGTATTTTTCTCTCACACAAACCAGTCAGCAGTACTTTTTCACGAACCAGCAACGAACCAGCCCAGCCAAATGAACAGGTTGTATATAGGTATCCTAGTTATAGTATAGTTCAACTTCACTTACAGTTGTTCGTAATGTGTAATTTATAGGTTTCATTTATGTAAGTAGTACTCAGTGCTAGAATTTCATTGTTATGTTTGTTTCAGGCAGCTCCCACAGTTTTTTTTGAGATTCTGTTCTTTGGTCTGTTTGGTCAATGTTGTGTTCCCAGAATTTTTGTGATTTTGCCTTTCATAGAAAATTTCTAGCTTTTGTTTTATGAATTTCTGTTGTTTGGTATGTTTGCTTAAGGGCAGTTTCCAGAATTTTTGTGATTTTGCCTTTCATAGAAAATTTCTGGTTTTTGTTTTTTGAATTTATGTTGTTTGGTATGTTTGTTCAAGGGCAGTTTTCTCAGATTTTTTGTGATTTTGCCTTTCATAGAAAATTTCTGGTTTTTTCTTTTGGAAATTTGAAATTTTGTTTTTTGGTTTTTATGGTCAAGGCCCTTTTCCTAGTTTTTTTGTGATTTTTGCAATTCATAGAAAATTTCTGTTTTTTCTTTTTTGTTCATTCGCTATGTAGTGTTCATTTGCGTGAAGGTGGATGATGTGTGTTTGGATAATCCGTGTGAAATAAAGGTATGTTTCACTCGAATTTTTTTATTTGGTTATTTGTGTGATTTATCCTATTAGAATTACTCGTGTGAGCAAAGGGCCCGATCACATAAATTTTGCTTTTGGTTTCTTTTGTGTGATTTGTCTGGTCAAATTGCTTGAGTGATGGAATGGGTCAAATCACCCAAGTTCCAAATAGACACAGGGAAAAGTGATGCTCACGTTGATACTCGCCCTGTTCGTTTTGGCTTGTTTGGCTTATAAGACGTACTTTTTCAGCCAACGAACAATGCTTTCTCTTACACCAAATCAGTCAATAGTACTTTCAGCCATGTCTTATCAGCCAAATAAGCTCAAACGAAGAGGGCGACTATCTGCACACCGGAAGCCAGTAATCACCACATCATCATGACATTAACAGTACTCATAAGTCATACCTCGCTCACATATTGCCTCTCCATCTCCGAAACAATCAATGAATCACACGGAATGACATAACCAATGCAATATGACGCACGTACAATCAACGAGATACAACTAAAATCAACCAGCAGCCCCCAACACAATGGCGTACGTAATTAACACACACACATACACGAACAGATACACATACGTACGTACTGCCTCCCCATCATCTTGGAATAAACCCACAACGACAAAGCGATCGACGAAGCCACACCCTGTCCCGTGAAACCGATGCACGCCAACTCAATTCGATCGACACAGAACCGATAAATCTTCAGTCTTCAGTCTCTGCCTCCGGCCATAATATATGATGATTTTATCTCAAGCCTCCGTGTATGGCGAGCAGGTAGAAGAGCTGCGTCGCTGACAGGATGATGGTGAAGGACTCCATGCATATCTGCACAAGAGATCACCAATTCAAGGCCATAGTTAACTCATCACAGTTAATTAATTAAGCCGGTCTACATGTCAATCTCTTGCAGATTTATCTCAGTACAGATATGCTAGTAATCAATCAAATAGTGTAATTGGCTACTGATCTTACCAGTCTGGCATTCCTTCCGTGCAGTTCAATCTCCTTCACCGCCAATCTGAAACCAGCAACCAAATTGCCCAGACAGGGGAAACGGGTCAGGAAATCGATCACCAACACAGCAGCATACACAGAACTCGATTGGATAGTGCTGCTAGCTAGCGCGTCTGCCGCGACCGATTCGCGTGCAGTATAAGTAAATACGTACCCCATGGCGAGCAGGGTGAGCGTCCAGGCAACGAAGCCGGCGGAGGCCGCCGCGGGCAGGCTCTCGGCGCTCCAGGCGCGGACGTGGTGGAACCCCGCGAGCGCCGAGGCCGCGCCGACGACCCCGGCGATCACGGCGAAGATGACGAAGAACCCGGTCGCCGCGTTCCCGATGGGGAAGTAGATCGGGGAGAAGTGAGCCGGGAGCTCCAGGCCGGCGCCTGCATGCATCAGTCAAAGAATTACCAGTCAGCTGATGAACGAGGCATTTCAACGTCATCGACATGAACAGCCATACAGAGCAAGATTGCAAGAATACAGTGTTATTATTACCGATGAAGAAGCCGTAGTTGATGGCGTGGTTGATGGCCCAGCCGCCCACCGCCGCCACGATGACGTACATGCAGAAGTTGAGCACCAGGAGGAGCCCGGCCACCGGCTTCATGCCCGCGTTCGCCATGGATGATCCTGCTGATCGTCGATGGCCAAAACGAGCTCGACTGCAAACGGATTGAGCTCGATCGCACTCCTAGCTAGCTAGCTCACTCTACGCCTCTACGTACTGTTTCTGCTGGCTTTAGGTATCATTTGCAGGGTGCACCCCGTATATATACACGCACGAGCTAGCAGAGCACCGCCGGTGGAGAACGATGCAAATGCACATATATACTAATTCTTTGGAATAGGGTAGCTACCTGGCCTAGCTTTGTTCTTTGCTTCCGTTGGCCGCATGAACAGCCGGCCGGCCGCCGCGCTTGGATTGTGCGAGGCTTAGCTTATTACGTGAGATCTATGGCAAACGTGATGCTCAAGGCAGGAAGCTAGCGCTAACCCCGCGGTCGGGGCTTTCAGTTTCAGCTTATCTATCGGTCGTCAGCGATCCTCTTCCTCTGTTGGTCCGGAAGCTTGGAACTCCGGATGGCTCCGATGTGCTGGACAGGTACAGCCTTTTCCTGCGAGTCCGAGACATGCATCGATCCTTTGATCAGTTCGATGCAGGGCATCAGGGGCTTTATTTATTCCTTTATCTCCTACAACTAAAAAGAACGGACATTTTTTGATGCGACATTCCAACGTAGACCCATAGTTCTGCCAGCTGCGTTCCCGTAGCCCAAGCTCCTACACTCATCTCTTGCAACAAAATTCTTCCTTCGAAATTAGTCATGCACAATTATAGCAATACAATTTGCTAAATGAGGACTATATATACGAATGATTGATTATAGACCAATCTCCATTCTTTTCTTTTTTTTTTTGGAAGGAAGAAAGAATATCAAGGATTACGTGAAACCGAGCAACCAGACCACCTTCCATACACGGCGCCACAATGGTGCATGCAAACAGGAATCGTGCATGTGCAATCAAGAAGGAAGCCATGCAACCAATCAAGAAGGAAACTGTCATCATCAAAAACCACACCAACCACAAGCGGCACGTTAGCATGACTCATCAATCTCTTCTCTCATCACGTCTAAAAAGACTAAAAAATGGACACCGTTTTAGTGCAACAATCCAACGTCGGGTCGTCGGTATGCCTGCGTGCGATCACATGCTCGTTATCCCACCCGGTGTCGTCGGCCCCCACAATGGTCCACACAGCGCTTCTTCCCTAAAAATGTCACTCCACGCGAGAATCACGTGATCATGTTTCATCATATGCCACTAATCGACAGAAACCTACGACCAAATGACGTCCACCAGTCGTAAGCGCTTGTGAAAAAAAATTTCAAATTGCCTGGCCGAATAGGAAGGAGGGGAAACGGACGTCTATCTGGGCGTAATTAACGCTCGTAAAAAAAAAATCTCACGTCTCCGGCCGACCAAATAGGAAGGGAAGAAACGGATGTCCATCCGGCGTAATTAAGACTTGCGAAAACATACGTCACTTCTCTTTCCTAAAATCACAATACATGCAAGCCCATATTTTCATATTCTCTCCTCCTTCTCTCTTTCCTTGTAGCGACAACCGCACAAAAAAGAGGCAGACGAGATCGGACGCCATATCCTGCTTCCCCACCCCACCACGAACCATTATCGCTCTAGCCGTCATCGATCATCGTAGTGGATCGATCATCGCACAAGCTGCCGTTCAGCTCGTCCTGCCCGTGGAAGAAAGGAAAGGAACAGCATCCAGCGGCCAACCGGACAGCTAGCGTGCGTCTCCGCCAGGCCCTCCCCACCGGCTCGCCGTCGTCAAAGGATCAGTACGTCTCCACCATCATCTTCCACGGCTGTTGCCCTCTTGGTAGGGCAAAGTCCACTGTCCTCGTCAGTTTGACAGTTTGGTTGCCGCACCCATCGATCTTGGCAGTACTAGGCATAACCGCGCATAACCCCGCCTACCACATCATCACCCAGGTATATATGTCTCCAAAACTTTGGTGGTCAATCGTCACTTGGTTAGTATTCAGGTTGCTTCTCCAGCTTTTAAATGCAATTCTTGTTTGGACGTTTCCTACAATATTTAGGTTGCTTCTCCCGCTTTTATTTGTTTGAGGCCTCCATTTAGGTTCTATGTCATCCAACTAAACAAGCCAGTCAATCCAACTAAACAAGCCAGTCAGGAGCAAGTGCCGCAATACAAATTTATATTTTTGTTTATGATAATTAATGTTACTTTAGCTTTAAACAATAATTGTTTACATGTAGGGCCATACTTTTATAAACAGGACAGTTGCAGGTGACATATTAAGATCGGTTTTGTCCTGGCAGTTTGCAATAAGATTGTTTTGATTTCTTAAAAAAATAAGATTGTTTCAATTTTATGCTAAAATTTAAATTATATTTAATTGTTCACGCATCATGAAGACGGATTTACAAAAAAAACAAACGTTTTGAACATCTCTTAGATTACATTTTAATTGTTCATGCATCATGCTTATGTCGACCTGTGCATGCTGGAGCTTTGGCCAGCAGATGGCAGGGCAGTAGCTATAGGAATTAATATGCTCTATTTAATTATTCTTTGCAATATTATTTGCTTGATCATAAGGCATAAGAGCAGGAGAGCATAGCAGTTCTGTTTTAGTTCAGTAGTTGAGTCATCTTGCGAATAGAAGCACAGTGCAATTTATTCATGATTCAAATTCTGTGTTTTTGGAGCTTCCTAGAATTTTCGTTCTGATCCACATATAGTTTTCGTGTTGTAGAGGCTGTACTACTGGAAGCAAGAATGCCGCAATAGCTGGTATTGTTGTAGCGGTTCCCACGGTGTGTAACTGTTTTAGTTTTATTAGTAGTATATATTTAGCTTATGTGGACTTCCTACCAATAAATTAATGAACATGCTTAAGAGAGGGTATATCATCATTTCATTTTCTTTTGGGGAAATATATGCATCATTTTGGTATTCAGATCAAGCAGTGGCGATCCAGCCCCGAATGACCGCTCTAGGCCGGCGGGCGCAAACTTCGTGGCACTCGTGTCCGCCCATTAACGCAGCACTCGCACATCCTCCTCTCCGGCATCGTCTCCCTCCCTCCACCGCCGCAACCGCTAGGACATGCAAAGGTGCAATCTTAACACCGGATTCGGCTCCCCTCGTGCCATTGGTCCCCAAAGGCATCGGCTTTTGCTCTGATCTGTGGTTTTGTGTGGTCATGGGTTGCTTGTGATCTCTTCTCTGGGGGCGGTTTTCCGGCTGGTTACTGACTTAATGTTGCGGGGCCAGAAGTGGGTCGCTAGGTTGTAGTTCTTGCCGCCGTGGAATGCCAAATCTAGAGCCTAGAGGAGAGTGGAGGCCTTCCGCGCCTCGTCGATGTCCGGTCAAGGCTATCCTTGCAGAATGAGTTGTACTTTGATCAGCTTCATAGCAAGTGGTGATTTTGAGAAGTTAATACCTTCTTGCCAGATATATTTTAGTCTACCTAGGTAGTGGGGAAATAACAAAAGACACAGAAATACCTCCATATTTTAAGTTTTCCTTTTGCATAATACTATATAAAACTTGACTATGAACAGGGGGCCATGGCATCTTAGGAAGTCATCTATAGGGATCATCTCATATTTCAGAGTCACTGGAAAATGTTCAAGTTACAAAAAATTAGAAAGAGATGCTTCTTGTTTGACTACACTGTATATCCCTTCTTCTATATACAACACCGAGTTTTGAAATTTGAATTGCATTGAAATTTTGCTTGTCTCCTGTAACTACTTGTGTTCTAGAAAGGGTGAGTAGCTTTGTTGCAATTTCATGATCTGTGACTTCTTAAGTATGATAATCCCATTATAGTATGCTAGAATTATAGTCTGTTCGTTACAAGTCTTTTATATTGAATTAAATAATTGCCTACATCACATTGAGTTACTAATGGAACAATGTTTCAAAGCGGCAAAGGTATACTACACTGGATCACAATTCAATACTAGGGGCATATGGTTGAAGGCATGTTATGTTATTATCTAAAATATAAAGAAAGGTGACCTTGGTATATCAGTCCTGTATGAAGCAAACTGATAATTTATGGAGATGGTTAGTTTTAAAAGGTTGAGGAATTAACTAATCTTGTTATAGTGATATGAATTTTTATGTGCGTATGCACAAATGTACAATACTATAAATGCATAGCTTGATGATTGCAAACCATCGATGAGAGTTTTAGCCATGCACAAGATTCAATTTGTAATATTGAACATCGTACTCGCATTATCGTTTTTTTAACAATACAACATGTTCATGAATAAATTATTAGGATAATATTTATCCTGTTGCAACGCATGGAATGATCTATACAGTAGAGTTGGTGAGCCTACGACGCCGTGCTCTCCATGAGAGTGTTAATTTCACGAACTTTGCTTTTTGGATTAAATATTACTTTAACGTTGGTATTTAATTTCACAGTATTGTTATCTTATCGTGCGATCCGTGTGTTTTTAGTACAAAAGTTATTTAACGAAATTTGCTTTTTGGATTAAATGTCATTTTAACGTTGGTATTTAATTTCACAGTATTGTTATCTTATCATGCGATCTATGTGTTTTTAATACAAAAGTTTAGTTGTTCCGTAGTAACTTACGGACACGCTACCTAGTTTACAACAAGAAGAAGAACTCACTAGCTTTGGCCATGGAATCCGTGAATGTTTGGGAGACGTTGGGACGCACGTCTAGGAGATGCCAAGCGCCATTAGCGGAACGATGAAGATGATGTGGTCTCTGTCGTCGTCACTCGTCAGAGATCACAAAATCGACGGTCAGATTGGATGACAGATATACAGGGCCTCTTATTATGAACAAGAACGGCAGCAAATCCTGGCGGTGAAGATAGGAATGCCTAGCTGGCGGCGTGAAAACTGAAAAAGCATTGTTCGAATCTCTTCTGCTTCTGCCAACTGCCACTTATTAATAAACGCTAATATATCTCCTGTATGTACAACTAAAAACAACCGAATGATGCCACGATTCTTCGGCTCCGTTCGCTTGTCTTAAAATCTGGCTTGTTCGTCTTCTTTTTTCAACCGAAACAGTATTTTTCTCTCACAACAATTCAGCTGGAACTGTATTTTTGCTTGTTTTTTCAGCCAAATTCAGCCCAGCGAACGGGGCCGGGTCGTCGCTCTGCCTTCACCGTGCGATACCGCGAGTCCCCGCGCTGACATGTGGACCCTGCGTACGATGTGAGCGCAGCTCCCCGGAACCGCCCCATCCCACATCCTCTCTCTTCTTCCAGGGTTTGGCCGCCGCCATGGCTAGCCGCCCGCCCTACCCCACAGCCGCAGCCCATGACCGTCGCCGCCACCGGACCACCACGCCTCCTCCTTGCCCTTCCCGGCCGCCTCCCCATTCTCCCTGTTGACG
The DNA here is from genome assembly GCF_019320115.1 of Miscanthus floridulus. Classification (NCBI taxonomy): domain Eukaryota; kingdom Viridiplantae; phylum Streptophyta; class Magnoliopsida; order Poales; family Poaceae; genus Miscanthus; species Miscanthus floridulus. The sequence goes on from NC_089585.1 coordinate 102,402,566, forward strand.
CCGGCGGCCTGCCCCTGCCTCATCATGCTCACACCGCCGCCCTCCGCCATCCCGCATCCCGCTGCCTCACGCCGCCGCCGCCGCACGCCAGGGCTCAGGTCTTCGTCGGTCCCTTCGTCGGAGACGAGCACCCAACAGGTATGCCCACCCTTCTCTTCCCTTCGTGCTATGCGAAACCGAGCACCCGAACCCTGGCTATATTTGTATTCAGATCTGATCTAATTACAAGTGTATACATGTATCCCATTCAAATACATCAGAGGTACATGTGCACGCCCAATGTCCTTTACTGGATTCGCACCTGCGATTCTGTGTGCTTTAATCTGCTTTCCTCTTAATGTTCTAGCCCTTGTGCTCCTCATCCTCCCTATATTGGTGTGCTTTGCAGAGCAGTTATTTGTATCTATCTAAACGTAAATATGTGTACCCATATAAATATATGTACTCTTAGTAGGCCCTGTGCCCTTCTGATTTCAAACGCCTTAACAGAATAGCAAGTTCCTGCAACTTCCCACAATCAAACTGGACCAAGCAGCAGGAATTGAGAATATAAATTATTCCTTTAGTCCATGGGATGGACACCTCTGATCGAGCTCAAGCGAATCACCGGCTAGGAAGGGGTACAAGGCATACATGTTAGTATCGATGATTACCTCTCTGTGTGTAACCGTAGATCCGGTAAGCCTCTCCTTGTCTTCTCGGTAGATGCACCGTGGCGGGTAGACGCTGGTGCCGCAGTGTAGAAGACGTCCAGCGTGGTGGCGGTGAAGTCCAGTGGCGCTGGTGGAGAGACGGCGGTCCGGTGGTGACCCTGCAGTGGGCCGACGGCGGTGGTGGGGCATCCCGTCGCTGGCAGCACCTCTTTAGGATCGGACTAGGATTTTCTGTAGGTGGGATGGCGGCTCCGTTCAACCTCGTGACCCGAGCCCAGTTCCCCACTCCTCTATATATATGTGTTGTGCGACAGGGGCCCACCAACCAGTTAGGGTTGGGCTCCCCCGATCAGGGAGCAGAGGCAAGGGTATTGGTGGAGATCAACTAACATTCTCCCCCTTAATCTTATTTCATCTTTCACTTTCATATCATTTACTTTTGTTCATTCCATTACATATTAACGCATAGAGCATGTCTCATCGTCATGGTCCATTGCCGATAGACTTAACAGCTATAATACACTACTCTGTTCTGAAATAGATACTTATCTTTGGGCCTTCTTTTGTCTAAGAATTTTAGGCTTTCCCTTAAACCTATGCTAGCTACATGTTCTCTGAACACCATGTTCTCTAAACATGCTGGGTGGTAAGCCTTTTGTAAGCGGATCCACGAGCATCTTTTCTGTACTTATATGCTCAAGACTTATGACTTGATCCCGGACTTTATCTTTCACAACATAATACTCTATGTCAATGTGTTTGGCAGCACCACCTGACTTATCTTGTGAGCATACTGTACTGCCAGATTATAATCCCAGTATAACTTAAGTGGTCTATAGATGTCGTCAACCACCTTCAAATCGGGTATGAACTTCTTTAGTCAGTTCACCAGCCCGTTGCCTCATAACACGCTACAAACTGTCATACATTGTGGACGATGTAGTGACAGTTTGCTTTGAGCTTTTCCATGAAATAGCTCCCATTTACGAGATGATAGAAAATCCACGTATGGATATGTATTCACTCTCGCATAATCAGAATCTGAATATCCCACTATGTAGAATAAATCAGATCTTCTATATGTCATCATGAGGCCTTTCGTTCCTTGCAAATAATGCAAGACTTTCTTTACTAATTGCAGTGTTCTATTCCAGAATTGCTCTGGAATCTGCCAAGTAAAACCCGGTAACAAATGCCAAGTCAGGGCGCGTATATACTTGAGCATGTTGCAAGCTTCCGACAGCTGAAGCATATGGAACCACTTTCACTTTATCAATTGAGCTCATATTGGTTCCTGGGGCATTGAAAATCCCCATATCTGTCGCCCTTGACTATAAGAGCAGGTGAGGGACTATATTTGTTCATACTGAATTTCTTTAAGATTCTTTCTATGTATGCCTTTTGTGACAGTCCTAATACCCCTTTTCTTCTATCTCGGTGAATCTCGATCCCTAGAACGAATGAGACTTCACCAAGATCTTTCATATCAAGTTTTGAGGACAAAACTTCTTTGTCACCAGTTGTAGACTGACATCACTACTAGCAAGTAAGATATCATCCACATACAGGACCAGGAAGATAAACTTCCCATTCTTAAATTTTGTATTGACACAATTGTCCTCTACATTCTCTTTAAAACCCAAAATTCTTTATTATCTGATCAAACTTTAAGTACCACTGTCTTGAAGCTTGTTTTAATCCATAAATGGATTTCTTTAGGCGGCATCCCATTCGTTCTTTTCCTTCCATGACAAAACCTTTCGGTTGTGCCATGTAAACATTTTCCTCCAAGTCTCTATTGAGAAATGCCGTCTTTACATACATATGATGTAATTCTTAATCGTAATGTGCCACTAATGCCATTATGATTCTGAAGGAAACTTTACATGAGACTAGAGAAAGGGTCTCATTGTAATCAATTCCTTCTCTTTGCATAAAGCCTTTTGCCACAAGTCGCATTTTATATCTCTCTATATTCCCTTGAGAGTCAAGCTTTGTTTTGTAGACCCATTTATAGCCTACTGTTTTGGCTCCTTTAGGAATTATTTTTAAGTCCCAAACTCTATTGGTATTCATTGATTTCATTTCATCTTCCATGGCCTCAAGCCACTTTGATGAATGATCACTTCTCATGGCTTCTTCAAATGAGGTGGGATCATCCTCTATTTGAAATTCTTAGTGTTATACACTTCATAATCAGCAGAAATAGCTGATTTTCTAACTCTTTGAGACCTTCTAGGGGCCTCCACTTTTGGCACATCTTCTGTTTGAGGCTGTTGTTGCTCCCCCTCATGTGTGGCAATAGGTTCTATAGAATCCTGAAGAACAGGTTCCTCAACGTCATTCATTGTTGCCACAGGTGGGATAACAACAGGTGCTGGCACCACAGTATCTAGCACTGTCGGTGCAGCTATAGCAGGTAGTGAGAAAAATGGCTCATGAATCATTGGAGTGGGCGCATACACCCGCTTCACTTCAAGGACAATTTCTCGAGCTACCATGCTCCCCTCATCTTTTCGTCCTCTAGGAAGACAACATGTCTCGTTTCCACAAACTTTGTATGTCTCTCTGAACAGTAGAAAACGAAAACCTTTTGACTTTTCTGGGTAGCCAAAGAAATGGCACCTTACTGTTTTGGGATCTAACTTCCCAATGTTTGGGTTAAATACTTTAGCCTCAGCAAGGCTCCCCCACACACACGCAAGTGGTTTAGTGAGGGTACTCTTTCTGTCCACAACTCATACGGTGTTTTGGGCACCGACTTTCTTGATACTCTATTGAGAATATGAATGGCGGTTTTAACGCCTCCATCCACAGGCTCAACTGTAAGGTGGAGTAACTTATCATACTGCCCACCATATCCATCAGGGTGCGATTGATTCTTTTAGCTACTCTATTCTGCTGAGGTTCGCCCGGTGTATAATACTAGGCTACTATGCCATTCTTTTAGGGTATGCCGACTATAGTACTCCCCCACGGTCAGACCTGACTATCTTAATCTTTAATATCTTAAATTTATCTATTATATCTTTTCTTTCTTTGATTGGATAAATATAGCCATAATGGGAGTAATCATCTGTGAATGTTATGAACGGATCATAACCATCCACACTCTTTACAGGAAAGTTGACCACAGATATCTGTGTGAATAATCTGTAAAATTCCTATGCTTCGTTTGTTATCTTTCTTAATCTTCTTTACATACTTTTCTTTTATGCATTCCCTGCATTAGGGGCCTCCACTTTTGGCACATCTTCTGTTTGAGGCTGTTGTTGCTCCCCCTCATGTGTGGCAATAGGTTCTATAGAATCCTGAAGAACAGGTTCCTCAACATCATTCATTGTTGCCACAGGTGGGATAACAATAGGTGCTGGCACCACAGTATCTAGCACTGTCGGTGCAGCTATAGCAGGTAGTGAGAAAAATGGCTCATGAATCATTGGAGTGGGCGCATACACCCGCTTCACTTCAAGGACAATTTCTCGAGCTACCATGCTCCCCTCATCTTTTCGTCCTCTAGGAAGACAACATGTCTCGTTTCCACAAACTTTGTATGTCTCTCTGAACAGTAGAAAACGAAAACCTTTTGACTTTTCTGGGTAGCCAAAGAAATGGCACCTTACTGTTTTGGGATCTAACTTCTCAATGTTTGGGTTAAATACTTTAGCCTCAGCAAGGCTCCCCCACACACACGCAAGTGGTTTAGTGAGGGTACTCTTTCTGTCCACAACTCATACGGTGTTTTGGGCACCGACTTTCTTGATACTCTATTGAGAATATGAATGACGGTTTTAACGCCTCCATCCACAGGCTCAACTGTAAGGTGGAGTAACTTATCATACTGCCCACCATATCCATCAGGGTGCGATTGATTCTTTTAGCTACTCTATTCTGCTGAGGTTCGCCCGGTGTAGAATACTGGGCTACTATGCCATTCTTTTAGGGTATGCCGACTATAGTACTCCCCCACGGTCAGACCTGACTATCTTAATCTTTAATATCTTAAATTTATCTATTACATCTTTTATTTCTTTGATTGGATAAATATAGCCATAATGGGAGTAATCATCTGTGAATGTTATGAACGGATCATAACCATCCACACTCTTTACAGAAAAGTTGACCACAGATATCTGTGTGAATAATCTATAAAATTCCTACGCTTCGTTTGTTATCTTTCTTAATCTTCTTTATATACTTTTCTTTTATGCATTCCCTGCATTGAACTTAATCTGAGAGCTCTAACGGAGGAAGAATATCATTCTTAACTTGTCTTTCTATTCTCCCCCTCAAAATATGGTCTAAATGACAGTGCCATAATTTTGACAACGCATCGTGAGCTCTCTTATGCCACCATTTCCAGAGTAACACTCTGTCACCAGCTGCTTTATCAGCTAGGTAGCATATGTCTTTGAAGAGCTAGTGAACTGACTCTTTATTCTATCGAGGTACTCGGTGACTGTGTCACACTCTGGGATTGAGCCCATAATTGCAGGTTCAATCATGTTCTTTATCATAGCAAAAATATTTCTTGTTGGCAGTGACCCACTTCCTATGCACAAAAGTCATAGGACTATCTTTTGGGATTCAAAATCCCTCTCTTTAGTTGCCCAAGTGGCATCATTCTCTTTTGTCTCCCTCATTGGTGCCACAAACTCAGTGGAACACGGTGAGGTGACTACCCAGTCCACCTTAGACAAGATGAAAACTAGGTCAAAACTTTTCTTATCATAAAATTAACACCATTTGCATGTCTTGATTCCAACGTTGGTCAAAATCAAAACATACAACTGTTCGTATACACTAATTCTACATCACCGTTGGGCAGAAATAAAATTAATGCATAAATCATTAACTTTCACAACTGTTTTTACACACTAATTCTACATCACCGTTGAGCAGAAATAGAATTAATGCATAAATCATTAACTTTTACAACTGTTCTCATACACTAATTATACATCACCGTTGGGTAGAAATATAATTAATGCATAAATCATTAAAATTAACATCTGTTCTTATACACTAATTCTACATCACCGTTGGGCAGAAGTAGAATTAATGCATAAATCATTAAAATTATGATATTGTTATTAACAACGTTGATCAGAAAATAACATCATAATCCATGACAAATCTCTTTTTCTCCAATTAAATACCACTTTGGTTCAAAATAACTGGAGAATCAATAATTTCTTTAGCAGTAGAAAACTCACTTTTTCTCCAATTAAATACCACGTTGGTTCAAAATAACTGGAGAATAAACAACTTCTTTAGCTATGGAAAAACTCTCTTTTTCTCAAATTTTACCCACAGGGAAAATTGATTTTCCTATTTTCTTTAATCCATTAATCATTTCCCAGGAAATAAACATTTACTGGAAAAACTTTCTTTTTCTCCAGTTAAATATCATGTCGGTTCAAAAACACTGGAGAATGTACTTTTTCTTTAGCAGCGGAAAAAACTTTCAATCAATTTCTTGAATTTTACCCACAGGGAAAAGTACTTTTTCTATATTTTCTTTTGAGCCAATTTCCATTTTTCAATTTTCTAGAAAAAGAATAATTCGAAAACGGGCTCCTTCTTCACTATTTCGGCCCAAGACTGGCAAAAGCCGGCTCGGCCCACACAGCTGCGCGGCGCCCGACCACACCCAGGCCGCAACTTGGGCCTGGGCCGGCAAAGTGATTCGGCCACGCGCGCCCGTCTGGGCCGCGAGTTGGCCCATTTAATCTTGGTCGTTCGTCTACATCCGACGGCTGCGCGTTCATTTCGGGCGGTATAAAAACCGACGCCGCGCCGGTGCCCGAAACCCTAGCTCATTTCCTTCCTTTGCTCTCTCTCTCTCTTCTTCGCCGCTCTCTTCTCTCTCTACCTCACCTATTCTCAGTGCAGTGCAACAGCGACCGAGAGCGAGCGAAGCGAGAGCGACGACGGTGGAGCGACCATGGCGTCATCGCCGACCCCCTCGCCGGCGCGCGTGCTCCCCAACGGGTGAGCACGCCGCCATCGAGCGGCCTGGCCGCGGCGCTTTCTTGGCCGAGCCCGGCGAGCCAGCTCCCCCGGCTCGGCTCTTTCTTTTCCCCGCGCGCCGGTGTGACAGCAACGCTGCACGGCAGCGAGGTAAGCCACCCCCTTCCCCCTCTTCCCCTTTCGGTTTGGATCTGTTTTCCTCTTATCCGAACCATTGAGTGTTGGGGATTAGGGTTTAGATCTAGGGTTAGGGTTCGGTATCCGACCTTCCCCTTTCCCTTTCTCTGATTTTCTTTTATGATCTTTCTTTTCTTTTCGAAGTTCATCCGAATGGGATCTAGGGTTAGGGTTCGAGTGCCGACCCCTGTTCTTTTTCCCTTCTTTGGATTTCCTTTCTTTTCTTTGATTTGTACCGAATCCCTCTTTTCCCCTTCCTAGTCGCGAGTTAGGGTTAGAGTTCTTTTGAACCGATTCGGGATGGGGTTAAAATTAGGGTTAGGTCTTAGGGTTCGGCCAAATCCGAACCCAATCTTCTTCTTCTTCTTTCTACTGTTTCTCTTCCCGTTGAAAGCTTTTACGGGTTTAGGGTTCGGCTTGAAGTGCCGAGAGCCCTTTCTTCTTTTCCTAGTTAGGGAACCTCTTCTCTGTTCAGATCCGAGAAGAAGTGTTCGGTTCTTTTCTCTTGCCATGCGCCGGTGAACGGTGCGGCATCTTTCCCCCCGCGCGGTGGCGGTGGTGACCGGTAGACAGTGACGTCCGCCACCCCGGTCTCTCTTTCTTTCTTCTTTTACCCGATTAGGGTTAGGGTTACACACTAGTAACCTGGCTTTGATACCAATGTTAGTATCGTTGATTACCTCTCTGTGTGTAACCATAGATCCGGTAAGCCTCTCCTTGTCTTCTCGGTAGATGCACCGTAGCGGGTAGACGCCGGTGCCGCAGTGTAGAAGACGTCCAGCGCGGTGGCGGTGAAGTCCAGTGGCGCTGGTGGAGAGACGGCGGTCCGGTGGTGACCCTGCAGTGGGCCGACGGCGGTGGTGGGGCGTCCCGTCGCTGGCAGCACCTCTTTAAGATCGGATTAGGGTTTTCTGTAGGTGGGATGGCGGCTCCGTTCAACCTCGTGACCCGAGCCCAGTTCCCCACTCCTCTATATATATGTGCTGTGCCACAGGGGCCCACCAACCAGTTAGGGTTGGGCTCCCCCGATCAGGGAGCAGAGGCAAGGGCCCAATAGGCCGTTGGGCCTATTGGTGGAGATCAACTAACAATACCGTCTCTCTGCTTTGTCAAGGATTGCAGCGCTTTGAGGCCTGACATTTTTTTCTCTTCTTCTTTTCCCAGCTGGATAGATATTGGTTTTGTTAGCCTCTCAAGATAACCTCTAAAAATCGAGTTGATGCATCCATTGGCAAAGGTAGACTTTCTAATGCTTATTTATCTTTTTTACACAGAGATCATTGAAAAGGTGGTACTAACACTGGTTAGTAAAAATGTTGTTAACAATTTTCAATAAAAAACAGGAGAAAAAGTTATGGCGGGCCGAAAGCGCAATGGTGCAATATCAATCAACCAAGGTGCAAGGTGCAGACTAAGATACTATGCAGTGTTGCTCCTCTGTGAGGCTCAAGGATTTTATGTGCTTGCAGCCATGATTTGTTAAAATAGAAGGTCTTCAAAGCCCAGAGACTTAATCTCTTGCTTTGTTCTAATTGTTGACATTTTATAATTCAGAAAAATGGAACCCACCAGATAGGGACATGCGTAAACCAAAGTGCCCAGTCTAATTCAGGCGATCAAGGCTACAAATGAAGACTACAGGCGATGAACCCATCTTCAAATCAAGGCTTACATTATCAATCAACCAACTTCCAATGAAGACTACAGGCGATGAACCCATGGGTATTTTTCTCAACGAATATCTGAATTTCACAATTGCTATTTAAATTGATTTGCAAACTTCCAGGTGGCTTTTATTTCCCCGTGTCATTGTGATCATGCATTTGTCATTTGCACATCATATTTTTGCCCAATGCTATAGGACACTGCGTGCCATGCCCGTTTGAGGCTTACAGTGTGCCAAATGAACTGAAAATTATGGCAGTTTTGATATGATTGATCTTGCCACACATTTAAGATGCAAATGGTTGCCACTCTACAGTTAGTTTACCCTGGAGCCTATTTGTAATCACAGTTAACTTTTTGTTGCCAAACCAAAGAAAGAAAAACATATTGGCTCAGAAAAGGATACATATTTTTTTTGTTTGCCAAATTGAGTGATGTCGTTCATAAAGAAAAGAGCTTAGATAATTGCTGCATCAAACACATGGTTGGTGCTAAGAGAGTGGAAGGTATAAGAAAATTACATTAGGCTGATAAGAGGATCTTGATTAAACACCACGGTAAACAAAAAACACATTAGAGTTTATAATTAAGAATCTCAGTCAAAGCTAAAAAGAACTTGAGGCATTGGATATATTTTGGTAAGAAATGAGGCACTGCCAGATTTACAATATTCAGTGTTTCATGATGACCGTATTTGCTAAATTAATGGCTTTTAATGGCTTGTTGCTCCCGGTAGATGGGTCGGTAGTTTCAGTCCCCTGCTAAGAAATTAGATGCGTTGGCAGTTAAACAACAAGATGCTGGATGGTCCATTCCTGTGGGCCTTGAAGCAAACAATTCGAAATCAACAATTCATTGCAAGTAAGCTGTAAGTGAAAGGTTTTGTATTGTCTGCTGAAACTTGGTTCATCAGTTAATTTCCAAGGTGGTTCTCTGTGTACACAGTATCTTTTGGAGAATTCAGACAAGTACTACCACTTTGTTTCAAGGAATGGTATTTCACCATGTTGTATGCTTCAGCTTTAGATGAACTGGTGTGGCTATAGTTTTTTCCATGTCGCATATTGTTTGCCTATAGACAGACACTTTAAATTTAAACTTATATAAAATTTCCACTTGCCCGCCCTCTCCCCCGGCCAGCTTGGCTGCCCTCATCTGACAAGTCGCTTGGTTGCCGTGGCGTGCAGCCTGTCTGCTATAAGAAAGTGCAGCTGAATTTTTCCCATCACTATTTTTTCTATGGCCTCTGTGTGCAGGCAACACACTTGTCAAATACAGTATATGCTTTTATCAATTGGATTTTATGATTTTCACACAACAAACTAATTAATTGTCTCTCAAGGCAGAGGAAGAAGAAGAAGCCAGGAAGGAGGTTGCAAGACTTGCTTTTGATCCTGAGACACGGTATAGCAAGTTAGATGAGCTGATTAGGAAGACGACTCCTTTTGGAGTTTCTAATTGAGAAGATGGATCGTATTGCTCGAGTATAAAATTTCCACTGTGTGTTGAACCCATTTTATTGCTTCTTTTAATTTGCTGACCATGGTGGTGTTGTCTGGTTGTTCCAGGAAAGTATCGAAACTCAAGTTGAATAACCACACAGGTAGAAGAGAAGAAAGGTCGTGGCCGGAAGAGGAAAGCAAAGCTACAGTACAATAACGTGAGTGTGGGCTTCATACATTGTTCTTCGTCTTTTGTATGTAGTTTGTCGTTTGTGTTGCTGCAGTTTTGGATCATCAGGTTTTACCATATCTGCCGTACTAGCCTTATGTAGGTGAGAAATTTTACAGTGCCTGGAAAAAATAACAACCATTCATTCGGCGAGATCTAATGGTTACAAAATAAGGAAAACCTATTAGGAGGAATTTAAGCTGTGGGCCGGAACCAAAAAAAATAGTGGACCCGAAATTAATTAACAAATTATTTTAAAGGTTATAATTGTACTTTCATGGCTCACGGATTATTAGATTTGGCCCGACCCCAATGTAAATGCAGAGCTGCCTGTGAATTTGCTCCCGGTGGAATCGATGTATTCTCGGTGGCGACGGCGGCCGGCCGTCTCTCTCCCTGGCTCCCTGCCGGTGCTCTCCTTGTTTCCACAATCACGAACGCCCCACTGTCTCCTCCAATCCCAAGTTCCCAACCAGATTTCCCTTCCGTCCTCCGGTCCTGCTAGCTGGCAGCAGCAGGATTGCATCACCCCAGATGACAAGTTTTGTTAGTCTTCCTACCATATGCTTTCACCTTTTCTTTGCTGCCTGTGCTGGTGTTGGACACAAGAGCACCTGGGCGATCATGGAGGTGCTGCTCTTGTAGCAGACAGCAGTTTGGTGTTATCGTGCAGGAGCAGAGGCCATGGCTACTCTCCGGAATGGGAACAATGGAATTGGAAATAGGAAATCGCTGCTGCTCCTCCCGTTAGCGGCGAGACCCTGCAGCAGGGCTTGCGAAATCACCTGCAAGGCTGCAAGCGGGCGGCGGCAGACCCTCACAGGCAGGCGACGGCGAGTCCTGGGCAGCCAACCAGTAGCGACTACCTGCGACAAAGGAAGAAGAGGTCAATCAAGTTAATAACCTGAGTGTACAATTACTATAGTATCCTTTATTATAAATAGTTAATTTTTTAATGATCGACGGCTGCAAGTAATTTCATACGGAGGAACCAGTGGTTCCTTCCAAGCATAGTAACAAATCTCTATGTAGGTAACCCAAGTAAATTGGCAGCTGAGAGGATTCTAGGATATTGATGTGTGTGTTATTAGTCTTACCTTTAGGTTTGTGAACCTTTTGATATATTAATATACGCTAATGAGAGGATTGCAGGATATGGATGTGTGTATTATTGGTCTTACTTTTGCATGGCAACGTGTGCCCAATCAGTCTCAACTCGGAGGGAACCTGATCAGGCTGTAACGACCCAATCAGCCCTGGGCTTAACCCATATTCAGCTTGTTTGGCTTCTTTTTTCAGCTAGAACAGTGTTTTCTCTCACAACAATTCAGCCGGAACAGTGTTTTTCAGTCAGTTTTAGCCAAATTTCAGACCAGCGAACGGGGCCAAAATAATGATTGGCAACCAATAGAAATATAGAATGATGTGAAGATCACACTCAAAACACATCAATTATGGTTATTACATACATGTAAACTTAAATTATTATGGTCTTTTTTTTTTGTTGCAACGCATGGGCCTTGAGCTCTGTTAGTTCTAAAAGGATGAGAAATCAATTAATCTTGTTACGGTGATATGAACTTTCATGTGCGTATGCACAAATGTATAATACTATAAATGCATACCCTCATAATTGCAAACCATCAATGAGAATTTTAGCTATGCACAAAATTCAATTTGTAATTTTGACATTCCGAACATCACGCTCGCATTATCGTTTTTTGTAACAATATAACATGTTCATGCTCAAATTATGAGTGCATTATTTGTTCCTATTGCAATACACGGAAAGATTTATACAGTAGAGTTGGTGAGCCTGCGACGCGGTGCTTTTCGTGACTGTGTTAATTTTACGAACTTTGCTTTTTGATTAAATGTTACTTTAATATCGGTATTTAATTTCATATTATTCTTATCTTGTCATACGATCCATGTGTTTTTAGTACAAAAGTTTATTGTTCCGTAGTAACACACGAGCACGCTACCTAGTAATATATAAGAGTTTGAAACTGGAGCAGAAGGATCCTCTTTTGCCATTGGGGCCTTGTTTAGATTGCAAGTTTTTTCACTCTCTCTCCATCACATCAAATCTTTGGACACATGCATGGAGTATTAAATGTAGATAAAAAAATAACTAATTACACAGTTTAATTGTAAATTACGAGACGAATCTTTTGAGCCTAGTTAGGCCATGATTGGACAATAATTGTCAAATACAAACGAAAGTGCTACGGTGCCAAATACTGATTCCTAACCTCAATCTAAACAAGGCCTGGATAGCAAGAATCCCCTACCTGGCGGTTGCTTTTCTGACTGAGAAATAAAGCCACCAAACTAATGATTCTTTTGATTCCCTCGGTTAGAAAAATTGTAAGAGTTCTTTCTGTCAGATTTGAGCGCCAGGTGTTTAAACCCCCTAAGCCGTCCCTCTGCTCCTTTCGGTTCAGACGCTCCATCAGACCATCACATGATCATACTCTATTAGGAAGGGCAGAGCCGATTGTATAACACTTCTCTCTAGTGTGCCATGTTCATGGTGCGTCCTTATAACATTCATTATTTCTCAATTTTAATATAAAGATACGTAAACCTTTTGCGTATTCAAGAAAAAAAAATTCAAGAGCTTCGTTCGAAGACTGTAAGGCCCTTTTTGGAAACTCAAATCCTCTTGAAATCCCTGACTTTTTTTAGGGTGACAAATCCATAGGGAAATAATTTGAATTATAATTTATTTCTTCATGGAGGGGTTTTTCATTTCTGGGTGTGCCTCCCTTCTTCCAAATTAGCCCTAACCGGCCGCGGCAACCAGTCCTACGGCCAGTACTATTCTCGAGTTTATCGATCATGAACTTGACCTGGTTTTATCTTGTATATTTCAGTTGCTGACCGCATGCTCTTGCACCATTCCAAGAAAAAAATGGACGAGAAAGACAAACTGGACACTGGACTGATCTTCTGAAATTCGAATGTACCAGCGGCATTACCATGAAAACACACTGGGTTTTTTTTTTTTTTTTTGAGGGAAATGAAAACACACTGGTGAGTGGCTAGGTGACTAGCATTTCGCAATGCTAGATTCTGAGAGCTATCAGACCTATAAGCGACAAGCGGGCCGAAACTAAGGAACTATGGCCCGCCATTGCGAACCACACACCTTAACTACCGTCGCCCGGGCCATCGACAAATCCGCTGCATACACATGCCACGGCGTGGGAAGCCCATGTTCAGCCGCTCGGCCCAATATAGACGACAGAGGAGGTCAAGTTCTCAAATCTTTTTGTCGATGCCGATACTACTGCTGCAAACACAAACGCACACAAATGTTACGTGCTCCCTTCATTTCAATTAAGGTAAGTTTGACTTGGTACAAAACAAAAAAGCAAACTATAATTTAGAGATAGTAGCAAAACTTAAACATTGATAGTACGTAAAATAGCTGTTGATGATGAATAGGATCCAGATCACACTAGCAAGGGCTAGATCGTCTGGGTCGACACGGACCGAAGAACGTGAACAGGGAGGTTTACGAGCAAACCACCAAAGGATAACAATCACGCTTAAGTGACGAAAGGAACCGTCGAAGCTCTCGCCCGGAAGAGACCCCGTCAGGGCAAGGACGTCGCCGGGTTGCCTTAGGTCGGCCGGAAGCCTAGGGCTCCATCCTTAGTCATCAAGCAAAGGAACCGTCGAAACTCTCGCCCGAGAGAGACCCCGTCGGGGCAAGGACGTCGCCGGGTTGCCTTAGGTCGGCCGAAAGCATAGGGCGCCATCCTTAGTCGTCAAGCAAAGGAACCGTTGAAGCTCTCGCCTGGGAGAGACCCCGTCGGGGCAAGGACGTCGCCGGGTTGCCCTAGGTCGGCCGGAAGCCTACGGCGCCATTCTTAGTCGTCAAATCAACGGATGAACAACATGGGGTTGGAAAAGAGGGTGAAAGGGTTGTAGCTGATTGATTTTGACAATTATGAGTTGGGGACTCAATTGGCCATGTACCACTTATTTTATAAGGAGTAGAGGTGGTCTTATCCCATGGGAAAACCAATGTAGTACTATTATTATGTTGTTTTATAGAGTTTTCTTTAGATTGAGCCAAAACGTTATAAGGAGTAGAGGTGGTCTTATCCCATGGGAAAATCAATGTAGTACTATTATTATGTTGTTTTATAGAGTTTTCTTTAGATTGAGCCAAAACAATAATGGACCTAATTAAATTAGCCTGGCCCCAATTTAAGTGTCAACAATAACTAAACCAGTGAGGAACATACTTTGGTTTCATACGACTGTTTCATGCTGAAGGATTTTATATGACCATGAGGCCATGGCACAGCAATGGACACCACTCCGCGCTCAATCGGCGTCATAGATTTTGTAGGGAAAAAGAAAGAAACAGCCTATAGAGCCCACATAAACGTGCGCTAGGCTTTCCAAGGCGCCGCATTCAGCAACCCCCCCCCCCCCCCCCCCACCCCCCCCCCCCCCCCCCCCCCCCCCCCCCCGAACCCCCCCTCCCCCCCTACTAGTACATGCATGTTTTCCCTCGCTTCAAGCCCAACGTGCTGTTGAAAAGCAAATAGTATAAGAAACTTCAGACTGTTTATCATAGCGTTTCCTATATTCAACTACAACATGACAGTCAAGTCAACAGTCCGCTCCTTCCGTCCCATTTCCTATCTCGAGTGTTAGAGCCCTAATTGAGGAGTTAGAAAAACTGAAACCAAAGGCAGCCGTTGTTTGCAAATTCATGTGCTGGGAGACTCGCTGAAAAAGAAATCCAACCCAGTGTTGATTTTGACAAAACCAGTATATATCATTGTGCACAATTATTTGTACAGTTTTTCTCGCTTCTCATACTTGACAGGTCATCGTGAACGGCGAGCCGGGCAGCCCGGCAAGGAATAATTTGCACATGATGAGCAACACATTATAACTCTGGCTGATCTTTGCTGAATTCTTCGTTCATCTTTTCAGGCAGTATATATAGAGCAGAAACACAAAGGTTATTATCAGACCTTACCCAATTTTAGTCTTCGGTGGTAGTAGTTTAGTTGTCATTGCCCTTCGTTTTACAAACATTTCATAGACATATTGTCCTCCATGCAGGCCAAAGTTACAAATTTGCCTCTTCCAGCAGGCAAATGGTTTTGTAGTACAAAAGGAAGAAGAAGTTCATTTTAGCTCTTCAACACAAGCAAGTGGTTATGTAAAGAATTCTCAAAAAAAAAAAAGTTATGTAAAGAAAGAAGGCGATTTGGAAGTCCCAAGTATCTGAAAAATCTTGAGCATAGCCGATGTGCAATCAGAAAACGGTAACTGACTGATCCGTGATATTTATTTTTGTCCCCATCTTGCCGATCGTTATCCAACGCTAATCGCGCCTGGACGCCCACGTCCCCATCACATCAGTCAGGGCCGTCAAGCAGCCCGCTTGCAGTGCAGAAACGCACTTGCTGAAAAGGACACGTGCGTCGAACTTTCACAAAGAAAGGCAAAAGGGGGAGATCGCCAACGCCAAAGGGCGTGTGTTGTGTGCACGAACCTTTTGGATGGATCATCAGCCGAGTTGACCTCTTGGAAGGACAAGGACCAGGATCCAGTCTGTTGGAAATTCCAACGGCCAAGTGAGACCGCAGCGGAAGCGGAGAGGCCGGCCGCCAAGTCGCCGGGAGAGGGCCGCCGACGGGACCAGGACAGGTCAGGACTCACCTCACCTGTGTGCCGTCTGCCGACTGCTAACGAGGAAGGGGACGAAACGAAACGTCCACGCTTGTTCCTGCGCTCGCCGCTCCATTTGGCAACTCGCAGCCTGAGAGGTTTTTTTTTTGTCCTTCGGCTTTTGCATGAGAGAAAGCGCGAGACTGACGTCATCGCTGGATTAATTTGCTACTTCCCTCCGTTTGTGTTTACAGCAATTTTTTACTGTAGCAAATTTAGCCATCTGTTTTTCTTCTACAAAAATCTTAGATACTTCAATGTATATAACACTAATGAAGTATGTTCAATAAAGAATCATATATGTGAAAACTTGATGTATCTAAAAATCTTTTGCAGAAAAAAATATATAGTCAAAATTGCTACAGTAAAAATTCGTTGGCAAGTAAACGAAAACGGAGGTAAGTACCACCTACTCTATCAGGTTTGCTGGGTCTATTGGTCTGATCACATATCAGCACGACTGCACGTGTGCTGACCTCGCTCTGTTTACACAAGAATGGTTGCAGATTTTCAACCCCATGTGTAGTGACTACTACTACTACGAAGATGTGATTAGAGCATCTCCAGCAGTCCTCTTTTCTAACCTCGATAAGAAAAAAACTGTTATTTTGAAGATTTTGTAGCTCCAGCAGTTCCCCAAACCTAACCTCAATGAGAAAATTTTTTCTCGGTCCCTCAAATCATAGCCTCCCACTCCTTGAATAAAGGGGAAATCTCTCTTCCCCCAATCCATTATTTTTCTCATTGACGATTGGATTTTCTCGTTCCGCCAGAGATAAGACCTTCAAAACCCCAAAACATGTTTTGTATCTCCTCAGATAACTTTTTTTTTTTTGTTCTCCTACCGCTGGAGATGCTCTTGTACCGAGTCTCATCCAATGCAGCAACTCGACGTCGGAAAAGGCGTGCTGATTTTCCTGAAGAAAATTTGCAGTGAGTTCAGACTTGAGCTAACGCAAACATCCATTTCAGCAACGAAAACGTGGACGGAATATGCGCCGATGCGGACCCGTGCCGTGGCCTGTGGTGGGTGCCTACGGCCTACCACGTCCCAGTCTCCGATCCTTCACGCCGCAGGCCGGAAAAAATCGGTCGAGCGCCCAGAAAGACAGGGCCGATTTGGCCCATCCACTGCCGCTACAACCCCAACCCCGCCACGCCGTCACCTTGGGCCTTGGCGTTGTCGGGCGCGTCGCGCGGTCCCCCGCCACTGGCTCACTTCCCGCACGTTTTCGCGCTCGTCACGTGCGGAGGATCCGGACGCCGATGTACAAATAGGCGGGCGCAGGCTCCGAGGAAGAACGGAAGGGAGGACAAGGAGGAGAGACCGGGACAGAGACGCGCAAGAGGGGGACAGGACATATCGGGTGTCAAGTTCACCCGGTAGATCAAGCCTGGTTCCCCCGATCCCAATTCTCCCCCTCGGAGACACTTGGGCGCCATCCATCCAAATCTCTCCTCCGACTCCGACCAAACAAACGATGGACACCGCCGCCTCGAAGCAGCTCAGGTGGCTCCGCACGCTCGGCCGCGGCGCGTCGGGCACCGTCGTGTGGCTCGCGACGTACGTGGCCACGGGGTAGCTGCTGGCCGTCAAGTTGGCCGGGCCCGGTCACGAGGGCCACGTCCTGTCCGCGCTGCGCTCGCCGCACATTGTGCGCTGCCTCGGCTCCCGCGCCGGCTCGGGCGGCGAGTACCAGCTCTTCCTCGAGTTCGAGCCCCGAGGCTCGCTCGCCGACGAGGCCGCCAGGAGCGGGGGCCGCCTGGCCGAGCGCGACATCCGCGCCTATGCCGGGAACGTGGCTAGGGGCCTGGCCTACCTCCACGGGGAGGAGTTGCTCGTGCACGGGGACGTCAAGGCCGCCAACGTCGTGGTCGGCGCCGACGGGCGGGCCAAGCTCGCCGACTTCGGCTGCGCAAGGCCGGTAGTGGGCTGCGACGACCGCCCGGTCGCTGGCTCCCCGGCGTTCATGTCGCCGGAGGTGGCTCGTGGCGAGGAGCAGGGCCTGGCGGCCGACGTGTGGGCGCTCGCCTGCACCGTCATCGAGATGGCCACCGGCGCCGCACCGTGGAGCGACACCGACGACATCTACGCGGCGGTTCACAGGATCGCGTACACGGACGCCGTCCCGGAGGTGCCCGTGTGGCTATCGTCCGAGGCCAAGGACTTCCTGCGCGTGTGCCTGCAAAGAAACCCCCAGCAACGCCCCTCCGCCGCGCAGCACCCGTTCCTCGTGGCTGACGAGCCGACCAAGCATGGCTGGGCCTGGGCGACAGCGTCCCCCAAGAGCACACTCAACATGGAATTCTGGGATTTCTACGACGACGACGAGGCGTCAGAGAGCGCGACCAGAAGGATCAGCTCGCTGGCGAGTCCGCGCTCGGCCTTGCCGGACTGGGACTCCGTGGATGGCTGGATCGATGTGCACAGCGAAGAATGCTGCCAGCCCCAGGTCTCGGAGGTAGCCGGTGCAGGTTTTGGCCTCAGGAGAGATGAAACTCTCGACGCCGCCGAGGTAGGTCTCGACGTCGCTGACGTGGACGTGGAGGACGCCATTAGATATCCTACGTGCCAGGTAGGAGTTGTTGAAGATTTCGTTAAGTGCCAACAGAGACATTCGAGTTTGAGTGTAGGAGGCGGTATAGGGTTGTGCTTGCGCCCGGTTGCTTGTCGCCAGGGCAAAACTATGGATCGGAACTCGGTTGTCCATGTAATCACAAATGAGAAATCAAGTTTGATTATGAACAAATTTGGTCATTTCGTGAACTTTGATCGACGATAGTAGTATGTATAGCAGGTACGCGGCCTTATATAGGTTCAGACTCCTTTAGTCAGGTTGTATTTTCAAAACAAATCTACATAAAAGCTGCCGATTATATTCAAAAGAAGAAAAAAAAATCTGCACTTAGACAATAGACATAACAAATATAATAACTCAAAGAATCAAAACAATGACAACAACAATAGCATCAACAAAAGAGCAACTGAAACCTCTAACAACAGCGGCAGGATGGAAACACATGCTCCACAACACTCTGTGTGACTCACCAACTGCATACCACTGAACTGGTACTTCACAAGCTTCAGCACTGCTAGCCAGACACGACACTGCACCGCCAGCACTGGACGACAAAACCGCCAAAGTCCAAATGCCATCGCCGCTACTCGCAACGTCATCATCGACGATGCCCCGCACCAAGTCAGTCGCTGCTATACAAAGCTAGTTGTCGTGGTCCGCTACAAGTTGTGAAGCCGCCACATCATCGGATCTGCTTGCCGCCATAGTAAGCTTCAAACGACTAAGCTGATATGTGAGCAATTGCCTCAGGTGACAGGTCTTCACCACACTGGTTATGTCCGTCGAGACGCAGCCTCGTATATCAAAGATCACGGCAACTCCACCTCATCGAAGATAGCAGAAGTATCACTTGGGTTTCGACAGCCGTCCTGAAAGCCTCCTTGCACTGAAATGACCACCACTAAGCAGGACCACCTGCCACCACAACACGCAAGCCACTTCGGCATTGCACTTCGGTCGGCCAAATCACCGCTACTGAAAACGGGATCTTTGCCGAATGCCTAAGACATTCGGCAAAAATCAAATTGTACTCGGCAAAAAACACATGATAAAAATTTGATCGGCAAAGACCTCTTTGTCGAGTGTCTTTTATCAGGCACTTGGCAAAGGTTTTGCCGAGAACTTGCCGAGTGCCCCGGGGGCACTCGGCAAAGAAAAGCGACCGTCACGGCGTCGGTCCCGTTGACAGTGGCTTTGCCGAGTGCCAACCCTGCAGGCACTCGACAAAGATTTTTTATTTTTTTAAAAAAAATTCTTTTGCGAGTGCCCCCTGGCCGGCGCTCAGCAAAGTTTGAATTTTTTTTAAAAAAAAATCTTTGCCGAGTGCCTTCTTGCCGGCACTCGGCAAAGTTTGATTTTTTTTTTTTTAAAAATCTTTGCCGAGTGCCCTCTGGTCGGCACTCGACAAAGTTTGATTTTTTTTTAAAAAAAACTTCTTTGCCGAGTGCCATGGTCATGGCACTCGGCAAAGCTGGAAAAATAGTTTTCCGAACCCCCATTTTTTTAGCTTTGCCGAGTGTTGTGACCATGACACTCGACAACGGGGTCCTTTGCCGAGTGCAACACTCGGGCAAAATGACCCAAAACGGCAATTTTTAATTTTTTTACATTCCATCATGACAAATAAATTCATACAAACATATATCACATATATATCTCATCCATCCACACATCCATCCGCACATATCACATCCATCACAATATATATCACATATATAATAATAAGTGCTCAAGTCCATCTAAATAAATCCACAAGTCCATCAAAGTCCACAAGTGCATCACAAGTATATCACAAGTCCATCACCAAGTGAACAACAAATGAAAAAAATACAACGAGCACTCATCTCGGCCGCTGCGACTGTGGTGAAGGTCCATCATTCGAAGGTGCACGAGGTGGATTATTCTAACCACCGTCAGATGGAGACTGCACAAAGGAGAAAAGATTGCATGTGAGATAAGATTATTTGGATAGCTAATCTAGAAAGGTAGAGGCCATACAAACAAAGCATAAGCGAAAGTAAAAAACTTTCATACTCACAGGAGTAGCTGGAGCTGCAGGACGCGGAGGCGGAGGTGGAACCAACAGCCCAGTTGGCAGAGAGAAGCCCACACGTTTCGTGAACAAGATGTCCGAAATTTCGGGTCCATTCCTGGATACGGCCTCACACTACACTCAGTAACATGGCTATCATTTTTTGAATCATTAAATTCCATTATTCATACCACGTGCAGTTCAAATTTATATTTTTCGAAAAAATTCAAGTAAACGAAATAAAGTAACTAAATATATCAAAAAGCCATAAAAAATCCCCAAATTCTAACTAAGAGATCCTGGTACTTTAAAAGGGCTGCACAAAAAAATTAGAGGCCAAAAACAAAAAAAAAACTTTGCTGAGTGCCAAGAATAAGGCACTCGGCAAAGAAGGTTTTGAATTTTTTTTTAAAAAAAAATTACTCTTTGCCGAGTGTCTTCACAGGAGCACTCGGCAAAGATATTTCGAAAAAAAAATCTTTGTTGAGCGCCTTCACAGGGGCACTCGGCAAAGTATTTTCCAAAAAAAATCTTTGCCGAGTGCCAGATCTGGGACACTCGGCAAAGAATTTTTTTTAAAAAAAACCTTCTTTGTCGAGTGCCTAACAGCAGACACTCGATAAAGAAGGACGTGGCCAAACACCGTTACGCAGGGCAGCCTATGCCGAGTGCCGCGCTTTTGCCGAGAACCTGGCACTCGACAAAGAAATCCTTTGCCGAGAACATTTTTTTGCCGAGTGCAATTCTTTGTCGAGTGCCCGATTTTTGACACTCGGCAAAGAAGTTTGCACTCGGCAAAAATCCCGTTTCCAGTAGTGTACGTCAACTTCCTTGCCAACTTCGTGGTCACCATTAGCGCATGACCCCACCAAACCTTCGCCCTCTTATCACCAACTAGAAGCCATACCCTTCAATCACAACACCAATGCCTTTACCTGGTCGTTTTCTTCCACTGAGGACACCCACACCTTAAGTCTTCAATTTGGTCTCCACCCTCACATAACAACATAGAACCACCGCTTCAAACTGATTAGCCAGACAACACCAGGCAAGCAACCACCACTAAACACAACACCAACATCACGAAGTCCTACCATGCTAAGCCACCACGATAGCTAGCACTCCAACCCACCAAGCAAGACACGCGCACCACCAGCACATGGACCAATCATATATAGCTGGGTTCCCACAGCACGTCGCTAGCGCCACACACGATGTTGTACTTTCAGGTGGCCAAAAGTCGTGTGAGGCTAGATGACGAGAGTCAAACATAGGGGTATATTAAACCCTCGGATTAAGGGCACAACAGTCCGATTAACCTCTTGGTTGATTCTCCTAATCAGCTAGGGCTCGGGGGAGCTCATCGGGTGCACTCCCGCGCACCCTCTGGCAAACAAGGGATGGCTTGGTGGGTTGCAGACCACCTACTACTAAGGAAATCCCCAGTGTCGAGGGAGCGAGCTAAGGGAGGCTAAGTCCCCGAACGAACCGCCCTCGCCTAGGGGCTCTGGGGCTTGACCAGGGCGAAGGGAGTTCCTGACCTAGGGGGTCCTGACAAGAAGACCGCTCCACCCGGACAGGCCCCGGTAAGGCAAGCCCCTGTTCAGGGACTCCGTACAAGAGTGCCATAGGAGCCAGCCGTGGCTGTCTCAACCACCTGACGGGGTTGCCCCAATCTTAGGGACAGGCCTCGGGTCTACTAGGCTTACGAAGCCTGACATGCGTTCAGAACAGCAGGGCATCAAGCCTTGCCTGACGCCCGTTTCCCCTCTATCGAGGCAATGCTAGCAACTCCTAGGGATAGAGTCACGCCCGGGGCCTGATGCTCCAAGACACGGGATCCTCCGTGCTTGCGTAGTGGAGAGCTCCGAGCCCCCGCACGACAGCCCCCTCCAAGCAGGAGCGAAAGTCTGTCGTACTACACAAGCCACAAGAAGGTGCACCATGGGAAGGCACTGCGGCAGCAAAACAACACATGATGGTTAGCGCCAGGCACCAACAACAACGTCAAAAGGCGGTTGCGACGTTATCTGCCAGCTACAGGGCAAAGGAGGAGCGACACCGTTAAGAAGTAGCCCGAAGCATAGAGCGAGAAACCCTAGGAGAAACCATATGTTTGGTACTCCATAGCCTCCTCGGTATATAAGGGAAGGCATGGGCTTCCGTAGGGGCGACCGGACCTCAAACAAGGAGATCAAGACCAACCAAACCCTAGATTAGCATAGAGCTATCCCTACATCTCTATCTCGACCTCCATTGTAACAACTCTCGATTGAACATTCCTAACACGAAGAATACCACTGCTGGATGTAGGGCTTAGACGTCCAAACTGGGATAAATCCCTTGTGTTTTGAGTGCTTAAGCGGCCACAGGTACACACATCAGCCATTGTCGAACAACTCGATTACCGCTGTAGAAATGAACACACGATGCCGGATCTAGCCCGTAGGCCAGATCCAGCAACCTCACACGCTGCAACGACCTGAGGATGCCGAGCCCGCCATCCTTGCGTGCACACAGGCTCACCGCCGGACGCCGCAGATGTGTAGCCACGCACGGTTGGAGCAACCGCGCCGTCACAACATCCACCTTCACTGAGCACCTAGGCTTGCCCCAAGAGCAAGCCAGAGGAGGCGCGAAATGTGGCCATGGGCATGCCAGATTTGACTTAGGACCCACCGGATCGAGGCCACAGTAGCCAAAGACGAGCCACGACAGGGCAAGCATGCCTGGGAGAAGAATGTGCGATGAGAGCATAGGATCCTTGCCGCCACCGTCCTCGCCCCGGCAACAAAATGCATAAAATTGATGGTGGGGTCACTATTACTGGGTAAAGAAACGGCATGAGCACTAAAACATTTCTAAAGTTCATACATTAAGCTAATCTTTCAGCTAGTCTATGTATACCTATATGAATAGGTGGTATCCTCAGCATCATACGATGTTTTCGGTTCCACTAGGGAAAGGATCAAAGTAAATACATGTGGTAAATCAATTAATTTTAAATTTGGCAGAATTTATTAGAAAATATACTGATATTTATCATACTAGATAAGTATTATTAGTTTCATCATAAAATATATTTTATAGTAATACCTATTTGAACTTTGAAGGCATACATTAATATTTTCTATAAATTTAGTAAAACTTAAAAATAGTTTGACTTTGACAAGACTTAGAATTGCATTTTTTAAGATGATGATAATAAATAATATTCATCTCGATATGGATCATCATTGCCTCGTTTACATATTCAATCATATTCATATAAAATTTAAGTTGCAGTAATCCACATTGAATAAGGGAGTAGAATTGCAAGTCCAAGATGCACTACTATGGAAGTGACCTTCTCTTGGCCCATCACAACCGGGTGTTGCATCACTTTCGGATTAATCCACCTATAAAACAAGTTTAATATAATTCAATAAATTTGTTACCAATAGCAGCATAATTTTGTCACCAATATCGGTTGAGAGAAAATGTGCCCGCCTGTTTTAACTTCGTTTAATTGTAAGGTTAAGCAAATTTGTCCAAAGATTGTTTCAAAAAATTTCAACTATAATAAGAATGGAAATGCACGGAGACTGGAGAGGGTGAATAACGTGAGCATTTGGATTCACACTGCCCATAACGGGAGGGGGTGCGCGAATTAGCAATCAGCTCCCTTCCCCTGAGGCTGCGGCGGCTGCCGAGCAATACCCGTCAGAAGCTTGCAGCAGGAGAAACGCCGGAAAAGTGCGGCAAAAGCACCACCAGAATCGGGCGCCTACAAGCTCGTTACGCCTTCCGCCGGCCGAAGGCCTTCAGGCAGCCGCGCACGGGACGCACGCCGCCGATATCCTAATTTCTTCTTCCCGGGCGTCCGGAACTCGCTTCTCGGCATCCATCCGCAGGTGTTCCATGTGCCCCTCCGGTTGGCCCGTATAAATATACCACCCCCACCCTGCGTCACTCCAGGAAGGCGCCAGCTCCAAACGCAAAGCTTTCACACGCCATTTTCCGATCCTCCCGAACTTCACAACGGAAAAAAACATGGATGCCCCCGCGGCGAAGCAGCTCAGGCTAGTCCGCACGCTCGGGCACGGCGCGTCAGGCGCCGTCGTGTGGCTGGCCTCCGACGACGCCTCGGGGCAGCTCTTGGCGGTCAAGTCCGCGGGCGCCGGCGGGGCGGTGCAGCTGCGGCGCGAGGAGCAGGTGCTGGAGAATCTCCGCTCTCCACACATCGTGCCCTGCCTCGGCTCCCGTGCCGCCGCAGGCGGGGGATACCAGCTGTTCCTCGAGTTCGCGCCCGGCGGGTCGCTGGCCGACAGGGCAGCCCAGAGCGGGGGCCGCCTCGCGCAGCCTGCTGTCCAGGCGTACACGCGAGACATCGCGCGGGGGCTCGCGTACCTCCACGGCCGGTCGCTGGTGCACGGAGACGTCAAGGCCAGGAACGTGGTGATCGGCGGAGACGGCCGCGCCAGGCTCACCGACTTCGGGTGCGCGAGGTCTGTCCAGCAGCCGTCCCCGTCGTCGCGGCCAATCGGCGGGACCCCAGCGTTCATGGCGCCGGGGGTGGCGCGCGGGGAGGAGCAGGGGCCGGCGGCCGACGTGTGGGCGGTCGCCTGCACCGTCATCGAAATGGCCACCGGCCGTGCGCCGTGGAGCGACGTGGACGACGTCTTTGCCGCCGTTCGCAAGATCGGCTACACCGACGAGGTCCCGGAGCTGCCCGCGTGGCTGCCAGCGCACGCGAAGGACTTCTTGCTCATGTGCCTGGCAAGAGACCCCCGCAAGCGGCCCACCGCATCGCAGCTGCTGGAGCACCCGTTCCTCGCGTCCGCCTCATGCAATGGCAATGGCAATGGCAATGCCGATCCGACCAAGCGTGACTGGGCGTCCCCCAACAGCACGCTCAATGCGGCATTCTGGGAGTCCGACGACGAGGACGAGGAGACCTCTGAGCGAGCGTTCGAAAGGATCAGCTCTTTGGCGAGCCTCTGCTCGGGCTTGCCCCACTGGGATTTCGAGGAAGGCTGGATCCAAGTGTGGGGCCAGTGCTCCCGGGTCTGCGAGGCACCGGCCGACACGGTGACGGCCGGCGCTGGTTTTGCCGTAGGGAGTGGAGCGTTGGATGCCGCCGTGGTTGATGATCTCCACGTCGTCGTCGTGGAAGGCGCCAGTAGATTTGCTACATGCAGTGTACGAGTAATAAATAATTCCAGCAAGTGCCAGCAGAGACATTCGCCTGTCCACGCAGGAGGCAATGTAGGAGTTTTCAGCGATTTTGTTAAGTGCCACAAACATCCCAGCGCAGGGGTAGGCAACAATGTAGGAATTAGAGATGATTTTGCTAAGTGCAAGAGACATCTTAGGATGAGCGCAGGCAGAAATGTAGGAATTGCTGCTGATTTTGTCAAGTGGCAGACACATTTTAGGGTTATTGTAGGCAATAGAGTATTTGCGCCCGGTTGCCAGTCGCCGGGGCGAAGCTGGGGAACTCGATTGTCCTTGTAATCGAGTAGTAGAAGATAAATTTGATTTCGTGCCAATTTGGGCATTTTCGTGACATTTTGCGTGGATGTTGCTTCGACGTTCCCACCTAGTGTAAATATAATACAAAGCGCTCAAGGGTTCGATCTGAATGCTACAATTGCCAGGCAGGAGCGAAAGTCTGTCGTACTACACAAGCCACAAGAAGGCGCACCATGGGAAGGCACCGCGGCAGCAAAACAACACATGATGGTTAGCGCCAGGCACCAACCACGTCAAAAGGCGGTTGCGACGTTATCCACTAGCTACAGGGCAAAGGAGGAGCGACACCGTTAAGAAGTAGCCCGAAGCATAGAGCGAGAAACCCTAGGAGAAACCATATGTTTGGTACTCCATAGCCTCCTCAGTATATAAGGGAAGGCATGGGCTTCCGTAGGGGCGACCGGACCTCAAACAAGGAGATCAAGACCAACCAAACCCTAGATTAGCATAGAGCTATCCCTACATCTCTATCTCGACCTCCATTGTAACAACTCTCGATTGAACATTCCTAACACGAAGAATACCACTGCTAGATGTAGGGCTTAGACGTCCAAACTGGGATAAATCCCTTGTGTTTTGAGTGCTTAAGCGGCCACAGGTACACACATCAGCCCTTGTCGAACAACTCGATTACCGCTGTAGAAATGAACACACGATGCCGGATCTAGCCCGTAGGCCAGATCCAGCAACCTCACACGCTGCAACGACCTGAGGATGCCGAGCCCGCCATCCTTGCGTGCACACAGGCTCACCGCCGGACGCCGCAGATGTGTAGCCACGCACGGTTGGAGCAACCGCGCCGTCACAACATCCACCTTCACTGAGCACCTAGGCTTGCCCCAAGAGCAAGCCAGAGGAGGCGCGAAATGTGGCCATGGGCATGCCAGATTTGACTTAGGACCCACCGGATCGAGGCCACGGTAGCCAAAGACGAGCCACGACAGGGCAAGCATGCCTGGGAGAAGAATGTGCGATGAGAGCATAGGATCCTTGCCGCCACCGTCCTCGCCCCGGCAACAAAATGCATAAAATTGATGGTGGGGTCACTATTACTGGGTAAAGAAACGGCATGAGCACTAAAACATTTCTAAAGTTCATACATTAAGCTAATCTTTCAGCTAGTCTATGTATACCTATATGAATAGGTGGTATCCTCAGCATCATACGATGTTTTCGGTTCCACTAGGGAGAGGATCAAAGTAAATACATGTGGTAAATCAATTAATTTTAAATTTGGCAGAATTTATTTGAAAATATACTGATATTTATCATACTAGATAAGTATTATTAGTTTCATCATAAAATATATTTTATAGTAATACCTATTTGAACTTTGAAGGCATACATTAATATTTTCTATAAATTTAGTAAAACTTAAAAATAGTTTGACTTTGACAAGACTTAGAATTGCATTTTTTTAAGATGATGATAATAAATAATATTCATCTCGATATGGATCATCATTGCCTCGTTTACATATTCAATCATATTCATATAAAATTTAAGTTGCAGTAATCCACATTAAATAAGGGAGTAGAATTGCAAGTCCAAGATGCACTACTATGGAAGTGACCTTCTCTTGGCCCATCACAACCGGGTGTTGCATCACTTTCGGATTAATCCACCTATAAAACAAGTTTAATACAATTCAATAAATTTGTTACCAATATCAGCATAATTTTGTCACCAGTATCGGTTGAGAAGAAATGTGCCCGCCTGTTTTAACTTCGTTTAATCGTAAGGTTAAGCAAATTTGTCCAAAGATTGTTTCAAAAAAATTCAACTATAATAAGAATGGAAATGCATGGAGACTGGAGAGGGTGAATAACGTGAGCATTTGGATTCACACTGCCCATAACGGGAGGGGCTGCGCGAATTAGCAATCAGCTCCCGTCAGAAGCTTGCAGCGAGAGAAACGCCGGAAAAGTGCGGCAAAAGCACCACCAGAATCGGGCGCGGGGCGCCTACAAGCTCGTTACGCCTTCCGCCGGCCGAAGGCCTTCAGGCAGCCGCGCACGGGACGCACGCCGCCGATATCCTAATTTCTTCTTCCCGGGCGTCCGGAACTCGCCTCTCGGCATCCATCCGCAGGTGTTCCATGTGCCCCTCCGGTTGGCCCGTATAAATAGACCACCCCCACCCTGTCGTCACTCCAGGAAGGCGCCAGCTCCAAACGCAAAGCTTTCACACGCCATTTCCCGATCCTCCCGAACTTCACAACGGAAAAAACATGGATGCCCCCGCAGCGAAGCAGCTCAGGCTAGTCCGCACGCTCGGGCACGGCGCGTCAGGCGCCGTCGTGTGGCTGGCCTCCGACGACGCCTCGGGGCAGCTCTTGGCGGTCAAGTCCGCGGGCGCCGGCGGGGCGGTGCAGCTGCGGCGCGAGGAGCAGGTGCTGGAGAATCTCCGCTCTCCACACATCGTGCCCTGCCTCGGCTCCCGTGCCGCCGCCGGCGGGGGATACCAGCTGTTCCTCGAGTTCGCGCCCGGCGGGTCGCTGGCCGACAGGGCAGCCCAGAGCGGGGGCCGCCTCGCGCAGCCTGCTGTCCAGGCGTACACGCGAGACATCGCGCGGGGGCTCGCGTACCTCCACGGCCGGTCGCTGGTGCACGGAGACGTCAAGGCCAGGAACGTGGTGATCGGCGGAGACGGCCGCGCCAGGCTCACCGACTTCGGGTGCGCGAGGTCTGTCCAGCAGCCGTCCCCGTCGTCGCGGCCAATCGGCGGGACCCCAGCGTTCATGGCGCCGGGGGTGGCGCGCGGGGAGGAGCAGGGGCCGGCGGCCGACGTGTGGGCGGTCGCCTGCACCGTCATCGAAATGGCCACCGGCCGTGCGCCGTGGAGCGACGTGGACGACGTCTTTGCCGCCGTTCGCAAGATCGGCTACACCGACGAGGTCCCGGAGCTGCCCGCGTGGCTGCCAGCGCACGCGAAGGACTTCTTGCTCATGTGCCTGGCAAGAGACCCCCGCAAGCGGCCCACCGCATCGCAGCTGCTGGAGCACCCGTTCCTCGCGTCCGCCTCATGCAATGGCAATGGCAATGGCAATGCCGATCCGACCAAGCGTGACTGGGCGTCCCCCAACAGCACGCTCAATGCGGCATTCTGGGAGTCCGACGACGAGGACGAGGAGACCTCTGAGCGAGCGTTCGAAAGGATCAGCTCTTTGGCGAGCCTCTGCTCGGGCTTGCCCCACTGGGATTTCGAGGAAGGCTGGATCCAAGTGTGGGGCCAGTGCTCCCGGGTCTGCGAGGCACCGGCCGACACGGTGACGGCCGGCGCTGGTTTTGCCGTAGGGAGTGGAGCGTTGGATGCCGCCGTGGTTGATGATCTCCACGTCGTCGTCGTGGAAGGCGCCAGTAGATTTGCTACATGCAGTGTACGAGTAATAAATAATTCCAGCAAGTGCCAGCAGAGACATTCGCCTGTCCACGCAGGAGGCAATGTAGGAGTTTTCAGCGATTTTGTTAAGTGCCACAAACATCCCAGCGCAGGGGTAGGCAACAATGTAGGAATTAGAGATGATTTTGCTAAGTGCAAGAGACATCCTAGGATGAGCGCAGGCAGAAATGTAGGAATTGCTGCTGATTTTGTCAAGTGGCAAACACATTTTAGGGTTATTGTAGGCAGCAATGTAGAGTATTTGCGCCCGGTTGCCAGTCGCCGGGGCGAAGCTGGGGAACTCGATTGTCCTTGTAATCGAGTAGTAGAAGATAAATTTGATTTCGTGCCAATTTGGGCATTTTCGTGACATTTTGCGTGGATGTTGCTTCGACGTTCCCACCTAGTGTAAATATAATACAAAGCGCTCAAGGGTTCGATCTGAATGCTACAATTGCCAGGCAGGAGCGAAAGTCTGTCGTACTACACAAGCCACAAGAAGGCGCACCATGGGAAGGCACCGCGGCAGCAAAACAACACATGATGGTTAGCGCCAGGCACCAACCACGTCAAAAGGCGGTTGCGACGTTATCCACTAGCTACAGGGCAAAGGAGGAGCGACACCGTTAAGAAGTAGCCCGAAGCATAGAGCGAGAAACCCTAGGAGAAACCATATGTTTGGTACTCCATAGCCTCCTCAGTATATAAGGGAAGGCATGGGCTTCCGTAGGGGCGACCGGACCTCAAACAAGGAGATCAAGACCAACCAAACCCTAGATTAGCATAGAGCTATCCCTACATCTCTATCTCGACCTCCATTGTAACAACTCTCGATTGAACATTCCTAACACGAAGAATACCACTGCTAGATGTAGGGCTTAGACGTCCAAACTGGGATAAATCCCTTGTGTTTTGAGTGCTTAAGCGGCCACAGGTACACACATCAGCCCTTGTCGAACAACTCGATTACCGCTGTAGAAATGAACACACGATGCCGGATCTAGCCCGTAGGCCAGATCCAGCAACCTCACACGCTGCAACGACCTGAGGATGCCGAGCCCGCCATCCTTGCGTGCACACAGGCTCACCGCCGGACGCCGCAGATGTGTAGCCACGCACGGTTGGAGCAACCGCGCCGTCACAACATCCACCTTCACTGAGCACCTAGGCTTGCCCCAAGAGCAAGCCAGAGGAGGCGCGAAATGTGGCCATGGGCATGCCAGATTTGACTTAGGACCCACCGGATCGAGGCCACGGTAGCCAAAGACGAGCCACGACAGGGCAAGCATGCCTGGGAGAAGAATGTGCGATGAGAGCATAGGATCCTTGCCGCCACCGTCCTCGCCCCGGCAACAAAATGCATAAAATTGATGGTGGGGTCACTATTACTGGGTAAAGAAACGGCATGAGCACTAAAACATTTCTAAAGTTCATACATTAAGCTAATCTTTCAGCTAGTCTATGTATACCTATATGAATAGGTGGTATCCTCAGCATCATACGATGTTTTCGGTTCCACTAGGGAGAGGATCAAAGTAAATACATGTGGTAAATCAATTAATTTTAAATTTGGCAGAATTTATTTGAAAATATACTGATATTTATCATACTAGATAAGTATTATTAGTTTCATCATAAAATATATTTTATAGTAATACCTATTTGAACTTTGAAGGCATACATTAATATTTTCTATAAATTTAGTAAAACTTAAAAATAGTTTGACTTTGACAAGACTTAGAATTGCATTTTTTTAAGATGATGATAATAAATAATATTCATCTCGATATGGATCATCATTGCCTCGTTTACATATTCAATCATATTCATATAAAATTTAAGTTGCAGTAATCCACATTGAATAAGGGAGTAGAATTGCAAGTCCAAGATGCACTACTATGGAAGTGACCTTCTCTTGGCCCATCACAACCGGGTGTTGCATCACTTTCGGATTAATCCACCTATAAAACAAGTTTAATACAATTCAATAAATTTGTTACCAATATCAGCATAATTTTGTCACCAGTATCGGTTGAGAAGAAATGTGCCCGCCTGTTTTAACTTCGTTTAATCGTAAGGTTAAGCAAATTTGTCCAAAGATTGTTTCAAAAAAATTCAACTATAATAAGAATGGAAATGCATGGAGACTGGAGAGGGTGAATAACGTGAGCATTTGGATTCACACTGCCCATAACGGGAGGGGCTGCGCGAATTAGCAATCAGCTCCCGTCAGAAGCTTGCAGCGAGAGAAACGCCGGAAAAGTGCGGCAAAAGCACCACCAGAATCGGGCGCGGGGCGCCTACAAGCTCGTTACGCCTTCCGCCGGCCGAAGGCCTTCAGGCAGCCGCGCACGGGACGCACGCCGCCGATATCCTAATTTCTTCTTCCCGGGCGTCCGGAACTCGCCTCTCGGCATCCATCCGCAGGTGTTCCATGTGCCCCTCCGGTTGGCCCGTATAAATAGACCACCCCCACCCTGTCGTCACTCCAGGAAGGCGCCAGCTCCAAACGCAAAGCTTTCACACGCCATTTCCCGATCCTCCCGAACTTCACAACGGAAAAAACATGGATGCCCCCGCAGCGAAGCAGCTCAGGCTAGTCCGCACGCTCGGGCACGGCGCGTCAGGCGCCGTCGTGTGGCTGGCCTCCGACGACGCCTCGGGGCAGCTCTTGGCGGTCAAGTCCGCGGGCGCCGGCGGGGCGGTGCAGCTGCGGCGCGAGGAGCAGGTGCTGGAGAATCTCCGCTCTCCACACATCGTGCCCTGCCTCGGCTCCCGTGCCGCCGCCGGCGGGGGATACCAGCTGTTCCTCGAGTTCGCGCCCGGCGGGTCGCTGGCCGACAGGGCAGCCCAGAGCGGGGGCCGCCTCGCGCAGCCTGCTGTCCAGGCGTACACGCGAGACATCGCGCGGGGGCTCGCGTACCTCCACGGCCGGTCGCTGGTGCACGGAGACGTCAAGGCCAGGAACGTGGTGATCGGCGGAGACGGCCGCGCCAGGCTCACCGACTTCGGGTGCGCGAGGTCTGTCCAGCAGCCGTCCCCGTCGTCGCGGCCAATCGGCGGGACCCCAGCGTTCATGGCGCCGGGGGTGGCGCGCGGGGAGGAGCAGGGGCCGGCGGCCGACGTGTGGGCGGTCGCCTGCACCGTCATCGAAATGGCCACCGGCCGTGCGCCGTGGAGCGACGTGGACGACGTCTTTGCCGCCGTTCGCAAGATCGGCTACACCGACGAGGTCCCGGAGCTGCCCGCGTGGCTGCCAGCGCACGCGAAGGACTTCTTGCTCATGTGCCTGGCAAGAGACCCCCGCAAGCGGCCCACCGCATCGCAGCTGCTGGAGCACCCGTTCCTCGCGTCCGCCTCATGCAATGGCAATGGCAATGGCAATGCCGATCCGACCAAGCGTGACTGGGCGTCCCCCAACAGCACGCTCAATGCGGCATTCTGGGAGTCCGACGACGAGGACGAGGAGACCTCTGAGCGAGCGTTCGAAAGGATCAGCTCTTTGGCGAGCCTCTGCTCGGGCTTGCCCCACTGGGATTTCGAGGAAGGCTGGATCCAAGTGTGGGGCCAGTGCTCCCGGGTCTGCGAGGCACCGGCCGACACGGTGACGGCCGGCGCTGGTTTTGCCGTAGGGAGTGGAGCGTTGGATGCCGCCGTGGTTGATGATCTCCACGTCGTCGTCGTGGAAGGCGCCAGTAGATTTGCTACATGCAGTGTACGAGTAATAAATAATTCCAGCAAGTGCCAGCAGAGACATTCGCCTGTCCACGCAGGAGGCAATGTAGGAGTTTTCAGAGATTTTGTTAAGTGCCACAAACATCCCAGCGCAGGGGTAGGCAACAATGTAGGAATTAGAGATGATTTTGCTAAGTGCAAGAGACATCCTAGGATGAGCGCAGGCAGAAATGTAGGAATTGCTGCTGATTTTGTCAAGTGGCAAACACATTTTAGGGTTATTGTAGGCAGCAATGTAGAGTATTTGCGCCCGGTTGCCAGTCGCCGGGGCGAAGCTGGGGAACTCGATTGTCCTTGTAATCGAGTAGTAGAAGATAAATTTGATTTCGTGCCAATTTGGGCATTTTCGTGACATTTTGCGTGGATGTTGCTTCGACGTTCCCACCTAGTGTAAATATAATACAAAGCGCTCAAGGGTTCGATCTGAATGCTACAATTGACGGACAAATGTAGTAGTAGCACAATCCTTGACCTACCTTGTTACATTCGGACATGGAAATTGATAGATTAATTTAGGTTCAATGGTTTATGTTCATCTTCTACCTTGAGCTATTCTTCAACATCAGCCCCACGCAGTTCACGTGTGCCTCTGCCTACTGTTGGCTAACCTCCGCTCTTGGTAGTCTCCTGCCGCCATGTCTAGCCCGTTCCCTCTGCCGCGCTAACACGGCTTGCCGAGTTGTCCCTGTGCAACGATGGGAGAGGGGGCTGAGACGCCCCCCCCCCCCCCCCCCCCCACATTGTATAACCCCCACAATATATCTTTTTAACAAGCTACATAGTACCCCAATTAACTAGTTAAGGATATTATTTGTTTTTTTGTCCTTTCTCCATATTAATTTTTATATCATTTTGTATAATGAAGAATTAGTCCTCCTATTATTTTCTCCATCTATTTTGTTCTTTCTATTATTGCCTACCAAATGTCTTTAGTTCATCCCTACGGTACACCCTCTAATCATCCTATACAATTAATAATTAATTGTCCTATTATTTTCGCCATCTCTTTTGTTCTTTTGGTTATGCCTACCAAACGTCTAGTTCTATCTTTACGGTACACCTTCTAGTTAGCTAGTTATAAATGTAATTAGCGTTTTCTTGTTTGCTCTCCCTCTGAATAATTGATCTCCAATAGCATCTATCTGGCCAGCCTGCCTTCTCCAAGTCCCTTTCTAATTCCTAAGCCCACAGAGCACAAACGACCCGAACATGAATGCTTCGTCAGCTAGAAGAGCGGCGTCTGAAATCAATCTTGATTTCACATGCCTATGGTATAGGAGATGTGTTCCAATGTCAGATCCTCTATTTCAATACATGGTAAGATGGTATTTGAACACTACTGTTCGTTTCTCTTAATATGAAAAAAAAAGAGTGCCTAATTTTTTAAGTGTGTAAGTTGGAATCGTGTACATTTTCCTGTGACTTTTCTGAACCATCATCACTTCGTCAGCATCAACATCCAACGACTCAAATAGAATTGAGCTGTGTTCTGGGTCACCATTCAGCTTAGATTGGCTGAGACGTCCGGTTCACCATGCGAAACTGAACCTTCATGATAAAAAAAATTAAGGAGTTGCAATATTTCAAGTTGCTAAATTTTCAAGCAACAATTATGGACAACCAACTAGTAGCACAACTAAAGAACAACTCACAAGAGATAATTTATATAAAAAATTTATAGTCAAACAATAATAAAGTTACATGTTATCTGAACAACAATAAAAAAATCAGGAACCTAAAATATAGGAGAAGTAAAAAATTAAGAATCTCACTGGCCAGTTATTCATCCCCAAGCAGCAATGTTTTCAACGGCCGTCCTCCAATACAAGCTTTTGCAAGTCAGGCAGGCAGCTCTAGTCGAAGGCCCGCTTAAATTTGGTTTGTAGACAAAACTCGCACGCACGTGCATAAAGCAACAAGGATTTGTAAGCAGCAGGTTTAACTAGAAATACAAATGGGGGTCAGTAGTCTGGAGAGGTGAAGTACGGTTGGGCGGTTGGCGTTAGGAACTTTACGTAAAGAAGTCTGAGGAGTTGTTTGAGCTTTCTTGCGGATACAATAATAAGCAGATTAAGTCGAGTTGGAATTCTTTACAAGGGACATGTTCGCTTCTCTTATAATCCATCTTTTTCAGCTTATTTTTTTAGCCAGAACAGTATTTTTCTCTCACAACAAATCAGCCGAAATAGTGTTTCGGCTTTTTCCAGCGAAACGAACAGGACCGTTGGCATGGTGCACTTGTGAGTTGTGGGTGGACCTGCGGTAGTGGCAAGGACCACCCATCACTTGCTAGACCTTGATACTAAACAGTAAAACAGATATCATTAGATTCACTATATTTTTATAACACACCAATTTAGTGTCATAAATATTGATGTTCTTTTATATACGTTTGATCGGACTTCAGATAGTTTGACTAAAACCAAAATTCCTGATACAGAGACATGAAAGTTCCACTGAGAGCCTTTAACTAGAATTTTTAGGATTTATTTTCTTAGTGTGATATTTATTTAGTTGAAACATAAATTTATGAATCTATATTTTAACTTTAAAATTTTAATCTAGTCGTAGCAATTTTTCAAACCGCATGTTAAGTTGAAACTCTAATGCTTGTCATATCTTTTATTCAAAAAATATTTTATTAAAGAAGATTCTAAATCTTAGGCTACCCTTTCAGTTCTTACATTAGCATAAATAGTTGTTTTCAGCTTGCACCGTGTCATCCAAGATGTTGAATTTATTATATCGACAAATTGGGGCTAGTTAGTAGTATTATTTTATAAAACATAGGGTTTTGAATTTTAATTACGAGAATTAATTGGCAATTTTTTTGCCATATGTATAAACTTATTTAAAACAAAAACTTAAATAATTTATTATCATGGAGTATTAATATAATTTGTTTAAAGTAAATTGTCAGTGCCATTGCTATGTGGTTTGTTAATGGTACATTTCTCCACACTTGATGAACTATCAAAATAAATATTTATCCTCAGGTATAGATGTTTACTTGGTCTACATGGTAGAACACAACATTATGTTTAACTTTAACTTAATAATGCTAGAAGTGTGTAATTTAGAAATATATATAATATACTTTATGAATACTAAATTAGTTTTTGTAATGGCTTATATTAGTGTTTACACATGTGGATTTAAGAGATATTTTGTTTATTGTTTTGTCATAGGTGATGTAAATAATTTAGATACAAATTAAAAGATGTTATTTGTATTACCTTTCATAATAACACATATGGGTAATTTGAATGCAACTTTAGGAATAATTTACATTATCTTGCATAATGGCGTATGTGGGTAGTTTAGATACAAATTTAGGGGGTTATTTTGAATTATCTTCACAATGTATTTCATAGTGATAAACATGGGTAATTTAGATACATGTTTAGGGGTTTGTTTTAAATTACTTTTCATAATGACAGAGATGGCTATTTTTTATGCAAATTTATTGGGTGTACTTCATTTATTTTCATAATGATAGTGGTGGTTAAATTTTTATATAAGAGAATAGACCTATTTGTTGTTATTCAAGGTCACGATTAAAACCTACCAGATTAAAGGTCAGATGCTTCTAATTATGGTGAAAATTTTAAGAGTTTATCTTTTTCTCAAATGCGTATGGTAAAAATTAACGTGTAGTCTCCAACTAGTAATAGTAAGAAAACGAAAAGTTTAAATATATAATGAGAAAAAAATAGCTGTCCGTGCAATCTGCGCAGCCATCCTGCTAGCGTTTTAGGACCGGAGGAAGTAATAAATCTAACTCCGGCAATCTAGCGTTGGTTTATTTACCTCGGAAAACAGTAGAAAGATCTAGCTAGCTTTTGGCCATGATTTGAGTAGACGCGCGACGGTGACAACGGGTACTCCTCTGATCCCTAAATAAATCAATTTTTAGATTATGTGCAAATCAAACTATTTTAAATTTGACTAAGCTTACAGAGAAGAGTAATAACATCGATGCCACAAAATGAACATATTATAAAAATATATTCTATGGTATATCTGATGATACTAATTTGATGTTATAAATCTTGATGGATTTTTCTAAAAATTTAGTCAAAGTATAAAAAGTTTGACTTAATATAACTCTATAAATCTATTTATTGAGGAAGATCCGTTGACATGATGCCGTGCATGTGCTCACGGTGTAAAGCGCTCCGCAGAAAGAAATAAATTGCGTAACCATAATTTAGCCAAAACCGCATGCCCGAGCACATGGAAGATGAAAGATCCGGCGAGCTTATCCTCTAAACGGCGGCGGAATATGCTGGCCGGGGTCAGCGCAAGTCGACACCTCGCACTCGCGCCTGCCGTCTGCCGAACAAAAACGTGCTGTGCCTGAGACGCCAGGCCCTCTTCCGGAACGCATCCACGTCGCGAGAGGAATTG
The DNA here is from genome assembly GCF_019320115.1 of Miscanthus floridulus. NCBI lineage: Eukaryota > Viridiplantae > Streptophyta > Magnoliopsida > Poales > Poaceae > Miscanthus > Miscanthus floridulus. Next base: position 102,440,065 of record NC_089585.1, read on the forward strand.
GGATCGATGATGAAACCGCAAACGGCGCCGTGACGTTACCCATGAAGGTATACAGCATGATTGATGATAGAAGAAAAGAGAGCGTAACGCGACGGATCATCACTTCATCAGTCCTTCACTCCTTCCAGATCAGATCCAGGCCTTATCCGCTGGAGCAGCGAGAGAGAGAGAGAGAGAGGGGCAACGGAACTAGTACTGGTGACAAGTGATGCACTTGCTGAGGCGACCCAGCAGCCGGCTCTGCACGTGGCTGCCAATCAGACCCGGGCGGCGGCCAAGTGTCGAGAGGATGCACCTGCCCGGCTGCGAGGCCGCGGCCGACGATCAGGACCCGTCGTCGCGAGTAGTAAAAGGCAGCAGGAAAAACGCCGGAAACCCACGACCGGATCCGCTCCTACAAGTTCGTTACACCTTCCTTTGCAGACACGGGCGGGCGGGCACTGGTAGGCGGGCGACAAGAGGCTTTCCCTCACAGGCAGCCGCGCGCAGCACGCAGAAACAAACGCACGCGGCCATCTCCCTCATCCCCCCGCTCGGTTTTCCGCACGTGTTCCACGCCCCGTCGCTGCCCGTAGAAATAGACCTCCCCCTCCCCTCGCCATATGCCCAGATCACACCATCATAATTCCCATCCGCTTCTTCCTGCAACTCCATCCTCTCAGACTCCACAGCGGGAGACGCAGAGCAGACCGAATTCCATCCAACCATGGTCATGACGACGACGAAGCAGCTGAGGCGCGTGCGCACGCTGGGCCGCGGCGCGTCGGGCGCCGTGGTGTGGCTGGCCTCCGACGAGGCCTCGGGCGAGCTGCTAGCCGTCAAGTCGGCGTGCGCCGCGGGGGCCGCGGCGCAGCTGCAGCGCGAGGGCCGCGTCCTGCAGGGCCTGTCCTCGCCGCACATCGTGCCCTGCCTGGGCTCCCGCGCCGCGGCGGGCGGCGAGTACCAGCTCTTCCTCGAGTTCGCGCCCGGCGGGTCGCTCGCCGACGAGGCCGCCAGGAGGAGCGGGGGCCGCCTGGCCGAGCGCGACATCCGCGCCTACGCCGGGGACGTGGCGCGCGCGCTGGCGTACCTCCACGGCCTGTCGCTTGTGCACGGGGACGTCAAGGCCAGGAACGTGGTGATCGGCGGCGACGGCCGCGCCAGGCTCACCGACTTCGGGTGCGCGAGGACTGTTTCGTCGATGCGCCCCATCGGGGGCACGCCGGCGTTCATGGCGCCCGAGGTGGCGCGCGGGCAGGAGCAGGGACCCGCCGCCGACGTCTGGGCGCTCGGGTGCATGGTCATCGAGATGGCCACGGGGCGCGCGCCATGGAGCGACATGGACGACCTCCTCGCCGCGATCCACCAGATCGGGTACACGGACGCCGTGCCGGAGGTGCCCGCGTGGCTGTCGGCGGAGGCCAAGGACTTCCTGGCCGGCTGCTTCGAGAGGCACGCCAGCGCCCGGTCCACGGCCGCGCAGCTCGTGGCGCACCCGTTCGTCGCCTCCGCCGCCAGCGACTTGGACGCGCAGCCGGCGAAGCAGCAGGAGTTCCCGTCGTTCCCGTCCCCAAAGAGCACCCTGCACGAAGCGTTCTGGGACTCGGACACCGAGGACGACGAAGCGGACGAGATGTCGACGGGCGCGGCCGAGAGGATCGGGGCATTGGCGTGCGCCGCCTCCGCGCTGCCTGACTGGGACTCCGAGGAAGGCTGGATCGACCTCCAGGACGATCGCTCGGAAACCGTCGACGCACCACCGGCGGCGACGGAGGCGGCGGCTGCCGTCGCGGACTACTTCGTCTGGGCGGAGCCGTCAGATGCAGCAGAGCTGGAGCACCAATTCGCCGCCGCTGCAGATGTCAGTGTCCATCTACATCCGCCGCCGCACATTGCAGGAGTGGTGGTAGCCGGTGCCACCACCATTAGCCAGGGCAGTTACTTGCCTATGCATTTAGGCGTCCACGAAAAGGAAATCCCACGCCCGCTCGATCATGATGACGACGGGGTAGAAAAGGTGGAATCCCACCGCGCTTGTAACAGAAACAGAGTAACAACAACAATGAAACGAATTTCGTTAAAAAAATTTCCTTCTCGACATCAACTGGTTGGCACGGCCTGTACATCATCATGTGCTTATACCTGGCTCTAAGCCTAACGTGCGAGCACCGGACAGCTGGAAAGAAGTCGATTTCGTTAAGCACCACACCACTGACGCCGCCGAGGCCAACTTCGTCACGGTCGAACTCGTGCGCCGACGGCAATCCTAGCGTCCCTCGTTAGCAAAGTAGGCAGGTCCTTCCGCCGCGCGGTTTTGCCGTACGGCATGCTGGAAGAGGGCCAACGGCCAATCAAATGCTGGCGCGACGGCGACGAGCCAGCATGACGTCACGTCTGCACATGCTCGTCGTGCTCCGCTGCTCCAGGCTGCATGTCTGAGTGGACATCACTTGATCTACCGGATGTCAACGCCAAGATTCTCAATCCTGGGTGGGAGATCCGATGCGTTGCAGCAACCTCGCCTTCGGCGCATGATGCCCCTTTTCTGATGGACGGACGGTATGGCGGTGGCGCCGCGGGCGGGCCAAAAGGTGGATGATAGACGAAGATACTCGTCAGTTGGACAAGAATCTACAAGACTTAAACCCATACAAGTTGGTTTCACGAAGAAAAAACAAATTGAGCATAGCTCATAGCTCGGTTCGTCAAAAAAAAAACTAACGTGGCATGTGGCACTACAAATGCCTTAGATCTGAGGCACGAGGTATGGTGATCCAGCGTGGAACTGCAGGGATGGATCGAGCTTTTTCCTCGGATCGACACCTCGCCGGCCTCATGGCTAGCTCATCTCGTTGTAGGCAACCGGAGGAAATCGAAGGCCGTGACGCGAACACGGAAAACAAGCGTGGGACAAAGCCCCGTTGATCTGGGGCCGAACATACACGATATCGCGTCATGTGCGGATGTCACCGGCGGCCACGCGCGCGCTCGTGCCACTGTGCCAGCTGCACCCGGCCGGTGTTCGGCGCGGCGCCGGTGAGCGAGGGCGACCTACCATGGCCCCTAGATCTCGATATCCCCCAAGAATTGAAGCAAGAGCACGGGCACGTGCTAGGACGCGGGCATCGTGCCCTTTGATCTGCTCTTCATCCATCCTCTGCTGGACACCGGCGGCGGCGAGTTGATCCCTCCACGCGCGATATGTGACGATGACACACATCGTATCAGCGCTCCATCGCTGGTTTGTTAGTTATTGTTAGGCTGCCACCCACGCAATGAGCATGGTTTTCTTTCGCCTTGGATGCATGGCTAGCTGGATCCCCTCTGCTTGCTTTAATCACTGGCACGTTCAGTTCAGTTTTATTAATATCTTTCCGTTGCGGGCTCCATCTATTCCCATAGCTCCGTTCCTAATTGATGGCCCGTTAGGCAGGCTGCCTCAACCGTCCGGAGGCGTACGTACGCTCGGCGTGACGGATCTGGCACACGTGTTTTGGTTTTGGCAGATTGGGCATGTGCGTTCGTTTCGTACCGTTCGCTTGTCTGAATTCTGAAGGAATCTGGATGGTTTAGAGGAATGCTGAAGGAATTTGTGAGAGAAAAATACTATTCTAGATTAAAAAAAATAAACGGATTAAGCTGAGTTTAAAGGCACGCGAACGGGGGTTTAGAACAGCACAGCATGCTCGACCTACAGTGTACAGGGGTACTAGTGTAGCACTTAGGGGATGTTTGGTTTCTACAGTCCGCCTAAAATTTCTGTCACGTCAAATATTTAGACACATGCATAGAGTATTAAATATAGATTAATTATGAAACTAATTACATAACTTGCGACTAATTTACGAGACAAATCTTTTAAGCCTAATTAGTCTATGATTTGACAACGTGGTGCTACAGTAAACATGTGCTAATGACAGATTAATTAGGCTTAAAAAATCGTTTCGCACATTAGCCTCCATCTATGTAATTGATTTTGTAATTAATCTATATTTAATACTCTTTATTAGTATCTAAACATTCGATGTGACATAAATTTTAGGAGCGCCTAAAGAACCAAACACCCCTTATACTAGTCCTATAACTCATTGGCATGGATCATTACTCGTCAACCGTTTATATTAACAACAACGGGAAAAGAAAAGAGAGAGAGAGAGCACGTGTTGCTAGAGTCCACCAAGTAAAATTTAAAAAATAAAAAATAAAAATCCATGCGTTACCAACTCAAAAGGTCCTCGCTCGTGGCTGAATTAACCAAGAGTCCGGTCTGCGATTTTGCTCGCCGCTCCCGGCGACGACCGATGCTTGCGTTTCAGAGTTGAATTGACCTGAAGAACCACTCCTAGCCCTTGTTTAGTTCGCGAAATTTGGATTTTGGGGCTACTGTAGCACCTTCGTTTTTATTTGGCAAATAGTATCCAAACATTGACTAATTAGGCTTAAAACGTTCGTCTCGCAATTTCCCACCAAACTGTGCAATTAGTTTTTCTTTTCGTCTACATTTAATGCTCCATGCACGGGCCGCAAACATTCGATGTGACAGGTACTGTAGTAACTTTTTGGATTTTGGGGTGGAACTAAACAAGGGCTAGTTCAGAAACAAACAGCACCGTAAAGACTAGCAGTGCCCGTCCGCTGTACGCAAATCACGCACGAGCCGAAATTGAGGGATACTAGTGGAGTGATACTAGTTGCGCTGAGGTTGGTGCAGTCCGCACCGGATGTTTACGTCCCTGTCAGGTAATCCAACCATAATCAAATCACCACCTTTTCTTCTTCATACACTGTATACTCCGTATAAAACAGCACGGGTTTCTTCTTCCCCATTCTTCCTCGGCAGTTTCTTCTCTCCCGCGACTTTTCACTTTTTTAGATAGGTAGCCGAGGCGGCGTAGGCACTAACGGCAGCGCCGCTGCGCACGGGCAAACGAACAACGAAGCGGCAGTTGCAGTTTGGCACGCCAAGGCGACCCCTGACAGTGTCCTCTACCCGGCGGCGGAGTCTGTATCCGGCTGAGATTTTTATTTCACTCACGCTCTCAGTGGCCAGTGCCAGTAGGCAAAGTAGTTTATCCTCTCCAGGATGCACATGCTGACATGCATACACCCACCTTCTTCTCATCTTCTGCAGAGATCAGATCAGTACTAGTTACCCCACTCGGCCAGAGTGGCCACTGGCCAAGGTCCAAGCCTCCAAGGAGAGTGCAGTGCAGGTTCTACCTGGTCGGAGGGAGGCGCGGCGCGGACGAAAGAAAGACTCCGAGCGGCCGCCGGCGAGCCTGATAGATAGATATGCCGAGTGCGTACGTCATAGCGGGCGTCACCGACGTGCCGAACGCATCGCCATCGCATCGCCTTGCGGCATCACGGATGCTCCGGCGGGCAACGCACGTTTCGCTGTTACCCGTCACCATCGTCCAATGGTGGTTCGGCCTTTTTAGTCTTATAAGTTGCCCTCCTTGCTCCACGTAGCCCGAGTACGGCGCACACTGCACAGGGCCACGCGATTCCTGAGCTGCGTCGACGCCGATCACCCGGGGCCAAGTTTGCTCGAGGAATCCAAATGATAAAGTTCACTTTCGGAACTTGGGGCCTGCGTGCGTGGATCACTTGGACCGCTGTTTAGTCCGATTAGAATTCAGGTAAAAAACCTTACATGACTAAAATTCAGTCGTATTATCTGGATATATGGACTGCTAGGAGAGACTAACAACTCCTTAGTTTTACGCTAAAAAGTACTCTACATTTAGGGCCATCCGTTTGGATGACTGACATCCCTTGTGTCAATTCTTAGCGAGTGACGCAACCAGTGAGCTGAGCGCGATCGGACGATCCTTCCTTCGGCTGACCTCTGCACGAGAATCCTGCTGCTCAACAACTGCCATCGCCCATCTCAGGTCAAATCTCCGTCGCTACGACGACCTTGCTAGGCGCGGAGCAGAAAGATCGTTTCCGCTGCCGCAGCCATGCGTTGTTGACCTGGCAGTTGGACGCACGCCACCTACTGAACGCCGCACATCACACACACTGGGTGCCCTTTGCGCTCCTGAGCTGAGCTTACACCGATGCAAGTAGGGGTTCTGGAGGCGGCCGCGTATGTAAACTAGTCCGCCACGCATTTCCGCTCTCTTGCTCCGCTCTCAAGATTCAAGAAACACATGAGCGGCAAAGGCGAGCTGAGATGTGTAAGGTACTCCGTTAGTTAGCGCACAGCAAGGTTGCTTACGATTTGAGGCTGTCGTGGAGGCTGTCGTGCAGGCCACCAAATCCCTTTTCCTTTCGCTGTGGATGGCGATGACCTCGCCTCTGAGGATGACCACAGGTCTGCGCTATGGAAACACCAGCTAGCTTGCGCGCAAATATTCAGCGATTCTCATAACTTTAAATACGCAATAAACTCTTTGCTGCGGCTTTAATCTTCTTCTCTTGAAAAATATTTTTCCATGGTGTACAAACACCAGCCAGCAAAGAGTTGGCGTGGAGAATATTATTATTAATAATTAATCGATTTTAGGTGACGTAAGAGCTGAGATGGGTGTGGGGAATCAACTTCTAGTAGTAGCCTATTTCTGCTGCTGCTAGAAACGAGCACAGAAGTCTCAAGGAAGAGCTTTCCCAGAGGTCGCGACACGTGCCGGGGTGAGTAAACCTTGACGAACTGTACAGGCTCAAGAGTGAAGAGACCTCCCTCCCCACGTGTGCCAAGTAGCACCTACTGTACGTACTCTATCAAACAAACGTGTACGCCAGCTTCATTTCATTTTTTATATGTGCATGAGAAGCACACCACCAGGTTCGAAAGAAAGCGCCACTTGGCCATCGCTTGCATCGCGTATCAGGCATTCAGGCCGCGTGCCAACACGTCCAGACTTATCCAGATAAAGCGGAGTAATTTTTCAGTAGCTCAGGCCAGTGTCCCTCGCCGACGACGAGACCCCACTGGTACGCAGTAGGAGTGCTCCGTTTCGCTAGCTCACTGGAACTCGGCCGCCATCTAAGCCGGCGGAGTTCATCGTTATCAGCTGGAGAATCAGGCGCCGAATGTGCGCCAATGGCTGCTCGGTGGGTGAGGATTGGTGAACGATTTGTAAATAGTGGCCAATGCCATGCCCAAAGAAAGGATTTGGCCAGAAATCCCCAGATTGCGATGCTTCCAGATTGGAAATTGCCTTTACTGGTATGATCTGGCCACTACTTTTAGCATGGCCCCATGGGCAGGGGAAATTGCCTTTACCGGTCATTCCCAACTCACAACGCCTCGCCGTCGCCGCCTCGGTCTAGAACTAGAACAATGTTTCTGGAATTGTCGCATCCATCGCACCAGTTAGGCAGTTCTAGAATTTCTTTGTGGACCAATGTTTAACGGATAATCATTTAGCAGAATGAATGAATAGTAGAGAACAGAAGACGGAGCTAGGAGGGGACAATTCTGCAGTATAAGCTAGGACTGAAAATACTGTAGATTGATTTGCCGTGGGAAAATACTGTTCATTGGATGAAAAAATATGCCTTATAACCCGAGCGAACCTGGCGCTCGACGTTTCAATCTTGTGACAACAAGCCTCAGTAAGAAATACAGTTGGATTACAGCGACTGCGACCCCTACACTGCTCTTTCTGCAGCTCAGCTGACGGAGCAGTAGCTAATCCTACAGCTACAAAGCACTCAGGATCATCGCCCTCTCCGCCGGCGTCGAGGAAATCAACCTCTGTCTCCAACACCTCACTCAGGAGCTGGCACTCGTCTTCGCCGGCCACATCTTTGGTTGGTAGTGGTACCAAATTGGTGGCCTCACATTGCTCACCGAGCACTTCAATCCAATCGCCTTCTTCGGAATCCCAGTCCGGCAAGGCCGAGCAGGGGCAGGCCAATGCCTTGATTCTCTGGGCAGGGCTCTCCGACACGTCGCCCTCGTCATCGGAGTCATCGTCGGCGTCGGATTCCCAGAGCGCGGCGTCCAGCGTGCTCTTGGGAGACACCCGCCGTTCCGCCGCAGCAGCCGCCCCCTCCGCCTTGACGCCGCCGCAGCCGGCTGCTGACGCCAGCAGGAACGGGTGCTCCAAGAGCTGCGCCGCCGTGCACCGGTCGCGCGGGTTCCTCGCGAAGCAGCAGCGGGCCAGGAAGTCCTTGGCCTCGGCGGACATCCACGCGGGCACCTCCGGCACGGCGTCGGTGTACCCGATCCGGTGCACGGCCGCGGGGAGGCTGTCAACCACGTCGCTCCACGGCGCGCGGCCCGTGGCCATCTCGACGACGGTGCAGCCCAGCGCCCAGATGTCGGCGGCGGGGCCCTGCTCCTCCCCGCGAGCCACCTCGGGCGCCATGAACGCCGGCGTGCCGCCGATGATGGTGGGGCGCGCGGAGGCGGAGCCGGAGCCGGAGCTGCCCACCGCCCTGGCGCACCCGAAGTCCGCGAGCTTGCCGCGGCCGTCGGCGCCGACCACGACGTTCCGCGCCTTGACGTCCCCGTGCACGAGCGACCGCGCGTGGAGGTACGCCAGGCCCCGCGCCACGTCCGCGGCGTACGCGGCCACCGCGCGCTCGTCGTCGCCGAGGCGACCGCCGCCGCTGCTCCGAGCCGCCACGTCCGCGAGCGAGCCCCCCGGCGCGAACTCGAGGAGCAGCTGGCAGCCCCCGTCGGGCGCGGCGCGGACGCCCAGGCAGGGGACGACGTGCGGGGACCGGAGCGCGGACAGGATGCCCCCCTCGCGCCGCAGGTGCTCGGCCGCCGCCGTCCCCGCGGGCGCGGACTTGACCGCGAAGAGCGCGCCCGAGGCTTCGTCGGCGGCGAGCGACACCACCGCGCCCGACGCGCCGCGGCCGAGCGTGCGGACGCGCGTCCACCGGCCGCTGATGACCGCTGCTGTTGCCATGGCGCTCCTCTGCTTCTGCTTTATTATCTCCTCCTGTTTTCTCGGCGCTCGTTTGTTCGAATTTTTGGTTTTGTGCGATTTGCTGCCGCTTGTTTGAAGTGGAGCGCGCGTATTTATAAGACGGAGGGCGGCCGCGAGCGAAAACACATCCAAAGCTGCCTGCTGTGTGGTGTTGTGCCTTCCATCCGTACACGGTTCCATTTCCGTAGCGATTCCTCCGCGGCCGCGGGGCTGTCGCGTGGAAAGCATGCGCCGGGGGCCTACGCGGGCGAACAGGATGGAGCGGGGAGACTGGCGTGTGGACCCTCACGCGGCAGGAGCGGCATGCCTTGGGGATTGACCGGTGGGGAGGAGCTGCGCCTAGGGGATCGGTAACGTGGCTGGTTTGGCGCGGGAGCACGTGGGGAATTTTCTGGGTTTGGGCGGGGGAACTGGAAAACAAGTGTCAATTCGAGCGTGAGGGCGAGAGCGCTCCTCTCATTGATAAATATATAGATATAAGGGTGTACATGAATCAAATATAACAAGAAAATTTAAATGTAACACAACCTGACCATTTAAAAAAAAGGCTAATATATGCTCTAAATCCAGGTTTAAGTTAGAACATGTTATGGGGAAAAAAAAGGTAAGATAGGGAAAAAAAAAGCACCTAGATATAATAAGGTTTCCGTCAGGTAAAACAAATGTAAAAGTTTAGAAGCCATCTGCTAGTTTTTACATTAAGGGGTAAGATGGCACTATTGCTTCAAAGGGGTGGTTAAGATCAAAATGTGAGCGGAAAATATTTAAATTTAGAGGTACACAGTATACAAGTAAATCGAGTAGATGCGAGCTAGCTACCATTGTGGAAAAAAGGATTCATTAATTAATGAGATGATCTAAATCCATGGAAAAATAAACAGTATATAACAACCAAACCCAAAAAATCAGCGATATCACTAATCAATTAAACTTAGAAAACAAAAAAGGTACCTGGAATGCTAGATCCGGTAGAAGAAGGGCAACGAGTAAGGGGCCGTTTGGCATGGCTTCGGCCGGCTCCGGCTCCCCTGACAATGAGCGTTACTGTGCACAGCAACGGTTTTTCTCTCTCATCCTCTCCCCCCTCTCACTGACACTCGTACTGTTCATCAGAGCCGGAGAAGCTTGTTTTTCGGGCTTCTCCGGCTCCAGCTCCCGCATGCTACAATACCGCGCTACAGTGAGACAGAAAAGGTGGGGAGAGAAAACCGGCTCCGAGCTACAATAATCAGCGTAGATCTTGTCAAGCGGAGCCGGAGCTGTCCGGAGCCCGACCAAACGGGGCCTAAGTAAACAATAACAAATCAAAGATGTCGATACAAACAGCCTGCGAAAAAATTAGCAGAGGGGACTCGGCTCCCTCCCGCAAATCGAAAAATACCCTACGGACCGTCTCCTCCTCGCAGAGTCTCTCCCTGGTCCCTTCCCAAGAAGACGACTTGGTGACATGGCCGTGCAACTGTTCGGCGGCCTCACCGGGAGCCTACTTCCCTACGGAGCGGCTGCGGTAGGCAGATGCCGAGACGCAGGCGTGGTGCGGCCTGGCGCCCGGCAACGAGGGCGTCGTGTCTGGTCTGCGCGCCTCGCTCGACGCCCTAATCGTCTGCGCCGGCGCCGGCCACGCGCAGCCCGCCGACGAGGGCTTCGGCGACTCCGGCACGGACGACGCATAGTCGTGCTGCTTCGTCGAGGGCAAAGACGTGCCGTCTCGTCGTTTTTTAGCAGATCAGAAAAAGATGTCTGCAAACATCGACGAGGTATTCAATGCGCGGGTCATGGCGAAGAGCCAAAGACGCAGATCAACTTGCTGGAGCTTGCGATGCAACGCAATGCCTTGCTCGAGCTCGATCAGCCTTTTGCCATCATGCCATGCTTTCTCTCCTTTCGGTTTAGGTCTGCTACGAATGTTTCGATGTGGCCTACATTCAATTGTGTGTTGAAAGTAAATTAACTTGCATAGTGCACATTTGCGAGATGTTTTGATCAGAAATTGTTTTAGAACCCCTTCTTTTTTTATTAATGGCACAACGCACATTCGAACTTAAATTCACCATGTTCGCTTGTTAGTTTTAGCCAGGCTTATTCAACCAGCCAACATTGTTTTTCTCTCAAAAAAACCCAGCACCAGCACCAACCAACGAACAGGGTGATTATGTGCAACTATTAAGTTCCCGTGTTGCAACGCACCGCGCTCCTAGTGGAAAAAAGAGGAGAAAGATGTGGGGAGTAAATAAAAAGAAAATATGATTCCAGTTAATAAATACCTAAAAGGGAAAAAAAGAGAAGACCTGAATAAATTTGGAAATATTTAGGGTTTCCAATGCAAAATCGTTTAAAAATCAAATCAGCTTAAACTTATAAAATAAATTACAAAAGTAATAAAAATGTAAAATCATTTTTAAGGTTTTTAGAAACTAAGATAGGTTTCATATTTTCTATGTAATTACATTTGTAGAATTCTTAATATGTTCGTCGAAAACGCAAACCACGTGCATTGTTGTACGCGTGGGCAAAAAGTTATAACCCAGTGCAACGCACGGACATGAATCTGGTTATCTAATTAAAATATTGTGGTAAAATAAGCCATCACTTTATCAAAAGGATCTAAAAACTACAAGATTCACCGAAAAGAAAAAAGGTGACACAGAATGTTGATTTTCAGGATCATCAAACGGTTTGATGTAACTGAGAAGTTCAGATAAAAAAATGATGAATATTAAGCTAAATTCGGAACTGAAAATAGAAATTAGTAGTGTACTATGTAAATAAAGAATGTTGTCTATTCCCTAATCGTTTGTTTTTGAGGTTAACAAAACCCGAGCGTCAAACCCCATGCAAACGCCTGAAACCAACAACACATTTGAGGGATATTTTAGTTTACTCTTTATAATAATATAGGTAGGTAATCTATCTATTATATTAATATAATAGTGTTACTCACATTCACTGAAAAGATAAAAAATTATGAGATTAATAAAAAAAACATGCACAATATTAAAAACACTTTCTTATGCCGCACCTTCCTTGTACTATATGCTTTGCCATCTCATCCTATTCTCTCACAGTATCCCTAACATTATTGTGCCACTTTTTTTCTGTGCTCCTAGATAAACTTTTGGTACGACCATCATATCGACAAAGGGTCAACCACCAAACAAAATGTGCTGATTTTAATGATCATGGATCAAACCAGTGGCTTTTAAGATGGCGACCTAGGGGAGAAAGAAATTACGGCTACCAGAATTACAATGAAATCACAAAAAACATATTATATTTTTGATATCTCACATGTAATTGGTCCATCTATTCTCCGCGTGCACGCATGAGAGGCTCGTGAGTGGCGCGATAGACAACGCGCTTGCCTTTTTCTTCGCAAGAAGACGGTTATAAGTTTAAACAAATATGTTCACGACATGATAGTTTGTGGTATGGGTTATAGGCTTGATCAACAACACATCGTGTCGGTGGTGATTCCACAAATTATTTTGGAAAAGCTTGAGTTGATGATGGATGTTGGCGCGATGATGGGCCAACCAACAATGACTTTGGCAGGCATGCAAGTCTATAGTATTGTGATGGATCGAGAAATGTTTTAGAACAAAAAAAAAGAGAAACTATGGATCCTTAAGAAAAAGGTGCAAGATAGTCAAAAGAGTTATGGAACAAAATAGTTTGTGAAATGCTTGAACAATAGTTTTATTAAGAAATAGAACTCACTAGATAAAAATTAATGTTAGGTTGATTTGATGTCGAAAAAATTGCACATCCATAGTATAATAGTGGGAAAATGAATGAGAGGGAGATTTAAGCAAAAAAAAAAGGTCAACGACAGCTATAAGAAGATAGTGCAATTGATGTAATGAGAACACATAGATAGTAAACAACTACATTAAAGATACATTTTTCATATTTTTTCGAAAACCAGATACCTTTTTCATATAAAAAACATGAACATCACACAGAAAAAGATAGCACCCGTGCTATTTGCGTGGGCAATCCTACTAGTTTATATTTTTTTAAACTACAAAACACAACAGCTCCTCGCGCAGAAGCCCTATCCACGTCCCTCCAAATTATCCTGGCCGTCCGATCTCGCGTTCGACGGCCCAGATCGCTTGAAGAGGATTCTCGACGACAACCAATTATGGTGCTTCTGGTTGGCTTCTCCCCCTTATCCTCTGTTCTCCCGCTTCTCGTTAGATTCCGGAGAACCAAAATATACTACGGCTCCCGCTTCTGCTTCTAGATTCTTCTGCTCCCACCTCTCTCCCCCCCCCATCGGTCTCTCGCTCTCCATCCCCACACGAACAGGGGCGACGGCGCCGGCCACGAGCGGCGCATGGCGGCGGTGGCCGTGCTCCTCCACCTCCACCACCTCCTCCTCCTCCTCCTCCTCCCTCCCTCCCTCCCTCCCTCCCTCCCTCTCCTGCCTCTCATCTCCGTTTCTCCCCCCTTCCTCTCTCTCTCCTTCCCTCCCGATGCAGCAGCGGGCAGCGCTGGCTCCCCGCGCTGTGTGCGGCC